>NW_024082627.1:0-136669 GCF_003009895.1 Hyaena hyaena | reverse complement strand
CACGTTAGAAGGCTCTCTCAGTGGATTCTGTGTCTTTTTTTCTCCCAATCTCTCAGGTTTTGTAAGGTTTCCAATGGCTTCAGATCTTTTCTGTGTGATGTATGGGCACGAGTGCAAGTACGGAGCTCCTTACTTCTCTGCCATCTTGCCCCAAAAACGAATAAATATTAAAAAAATTAAAAAATAAAAGAAATCTGTTCCATTTCCATACACCAATAACAAAGTGTCAGAAAAAGAAATCAAAGAATAGATTCCATTGCAATTACAACAAAAACAATAAGATACCTACAAACAAACCTAACTAAAGAGATAAAAGATCTATACACTGAGGAACACCTGGATGCTCAGTTGAGCATTTGACTTCAGTTCAGGTCATGATCTCATGGTTCATGGATTCAAGCCTCATGTTGGGATCTGTGCTGATAGCTCAGTGCCTGAAGTCTGCTTTGGATTCTGTGTCTCCCTCTCTGTCTGTCCCTCCCCTGTTTTCATCTGTCTCTTTCTCTCTCTTAAAAATAAATAGATATTAAAATTTTTTTAAGTCTATACACTGAAAACCATAGGACACTTATGAAAGAAATTGAAGAGGACATAAAAAATGGAAAATCATTCCATGCTCATGGATTGGAAGAAGAAACATTGTTAAAATGTGTACACTACCCAAAACAATCTACACTTTTATGCAATCCCTATCAAAATACCACCAACATTTTTCACATAGGTAGAACAAACAATCCTAAAACTTGTAAGCAACCACAAAAGACCCAGAAGAGCCAAAGCAATCCAGAAAAATAAAAACAAATCTGGAGGTATCACGATTCTGAATTTAAAGGCATATTACAAAGCTGTAGTCATCAAGACAGTATAGTACTGGTACAAAAACAGACACCATAGATCAATGGAACACAGTAGAAAACCCAGAAGTGGACCCACAATTATAAGGTCAACTAATCTTCAACAAAGCAGGAAGGAATATCCAATGGAAAAAAAAATCTATTCAAAAAATGATATTGTGAAAACTGGATGGTGACATGTAGAAGAATGAAACTGTGCCACTTTCATACATAATACACAAAAGTAAACTCAAAATGGATGAAAGATCTAAATGTGAGATGGGAAGGGAGTGTCAGGGTGGCTCAGTTCATTAAGCATCCAACTTCGGCTTAGGTCATGATCTCACGGTTTGTGGTTTTGAGCCCAGCTTAGGGCTCTGTGCTGACAGCTCAGAGCATAGAACCTGCTTCGGATTCTGTGTCTCCCATTCTCTCTGTCCCTCCCCCACAAGTGCTCTTTCTTTATCTGTGTCTCAAAAATAAATAAATGTTAAAAAAATTAAATGTGAGTCAAGAAACTATCAAAATCCTGGAGGAGAACATAAGCAGCAACTCTTGGACCTTGGTCACAGCAACTTCTTACTAGACACGTCTCCAGAATCAAGGGAAACAAAAACAACGATGAACTATTGGGACTTCATTAAGATAAAAACCTCTGCACAGTGAAGGAAACAACCAAAAAAAAAAAAAAAAAACTAAACTAAAAGGTAGCCTATGGAATGGGAAAAGATATTTGCAAATGACATATCTGGTAAACAGTATCCAAACTCTATAAAGGACTTACCAAACTCAACACCCAAAAAGCAAATAATCCAGTTAATAAATGGACAGAAGACACGAATAGACAATTTTCCAAAGAAGATATCCAGATGGCTAACAGACATGATAAGATGCTTAACATTACTCATCATCAAAGTGATACAAATCAAAACCAGGATGAGATACCTCCTCACACCTGTCAGAATGACTAAAATTAACAACACAAGACACAACTGGTGTTGGAGAAGATGTGGAAAAAGGGAACCCTCTTGCACTGTTGGTGAGAATGCAAACTGGTGCAGCCACTATGGAGAACAGTAAGGAGGTTCATCAAAAAGTTGAATATAATACTACCTACCCTATGATCCAGCAATTGCACTCTTAGGTATTAACCTAAAGGATACAAAAATACTGAGTCAAAGGTGTACATGTGTCCCAAAGTTTATAGCAGCATTGTCAACAATAACCAAACTATGGAGACAGTCCAAATGTCCATCAACTGATGAATGGATAAAGAGGTGGTATATACACACAGTGGAATATTACTCAGCCATCAAAAAGAATGAAGTCCTTCCATTTACAATGCCATGGATGGAACTAGAATGTGTTACGTTAAGCCAAATAAGTCAATCAGAAAGACTAATATCCATATGATATCACAAATGTGTGGAATTTTAAAAATGATACAGACAAGCATATGGCAAAAGGGAGAAAAGAGAAAAGAGGGAAACAAAGGACAAGAGATGCTTAATGATAGAGCACAAACTGAGGGTTATTGGAGGGACGTGGGTGGGAGCTGGGCTACATGGGTGATGGGTACTAAGGAGGGTACTTGTGATGAGCACCGAGTTTTGTATGTAAGCTATGAATCACTGAATTCTACTCTTGAAGGCAATATTACACTGTATGTTAGCAAAAGAAAAACTAAATAAAATAGTAAATATAAATAAACAAACAAATAAATAGATAGATAGATAGATGTTAGAGAATAAATAAATGACATAGATACTAAAAGAAAAAACAGAAAAGATCAATGACACCAGGAGGTGGTTCTTAGAAAACATTTTTAGAATTGATAAACATTTAGCCAGAGTTATCCCAAAGAACAAAGGACCTGAATAAAATCACAAATGAAAGAAAAGAAATCACAACCAACATCACAGAAATGCAAACAACCATACAAAACTATTATGAAAAATTATGAGCCAACAAATTGGACAATCTGGAAGAAATGGATAAATTCCTAGAAACATAAACAAGCAAACCTAATAAAAGAAGAAATACAGAACTTAAATGAGCAAGGAAATTGAATCAGCAATCAAAAGACCTTCAACAAGTGAAAGTCCACGTCCAGAGGGCTTCACAGATGAATTGTGCCAAACATTTGAAGAAGAGTTAGTACCTATTCTTTTCAAACTATTTCACAAAATAGAAATGGAAAGAAAACTTCCAAATTCATTCTATGAGGCTTGTGTTATTCTAATACCAAAACCAGACAAAGACTACATTATAAAAGAGAACTATAGGCTAATATCCCTGATGAGCGCAGATACAAAAATTCTAATGGAATGCTTACAAACCAAATCCAACAGCACTTTAAAAGAATCATTCACCACGATAAAGTGGGATTTATTCCTGGGCTACAAGATTGGTTCAATATTCACAAGTTAGTCAATGTGATACACCACATGAAAAAAGTGCAATAATCATATGATCACTTCAATACATATATAAAAAGCATTTGACAAAGCACAATATCCATTTATGATAAAACTCTCAACAAAATAGGTTTTAGAGGTAACATTCTTCAACATAATAAAGGCCTTAAATGAAAAATCTACAACTAATATTATCGTCATTGGGGAAAAACTGAGAGCTTTTTCTCTATGTTCAGGAACAAGTCAGGGATGTCCACTCTCACCACTGTTATTTAAAATAGTACTGAAAGTCCTAGCCACCTCAATCAGACAAGAAAAGTAAATAAAAGGTATCCAATTTGACAAGGAAGAAGTAAAATATTCACTATTTGCAGATGGCATGATAGTCTATATAGATAACTCAAGACTCCACCAAGGAAATGCTAGAACTGATACATGACAAATTCAGTAAAGTCCCAGGAGACAAAATCAACATATAGAAATCTGTTGCATTTCTGTACACCAATAATGAAGCAGCAGAAAGAGAAATGAGGAAATCAATCCCATTTACAATGGAGTTAAAAATAAGATACCTGGGAATAAACCCAACCAAAGAAGTGGAAGACCTGTACTCTGAAAAGTACTCTGTAGGAAATTTATAAAGTACCTGCACTCTGAAAGAAACTAAAGATCACAAAAACAAATGGAAAAAAATTCCATGTTCATGGATTTGAAGAACAAATATTGTTAAAATGTCTATATTATGCAAAACAATCTACACATTTAATGCAATCCCTATCAAAATACCACCAACATTTTTCACAGAGGTAGAACAAAAAGAATCCTAAAATTCATATGAAACCACAAAAGAATCTGAGTGGCCAAAGCAATGTTGAAAAAGAAAAGTGAAGCCTGAGGACATCACAATTTTGTACTTCAAGTTGTATGATAAAGCTATAGTGATTAAAACTGTATGGTATTTGCACAAAACCTGACACATAGATCAGTGGAACAGAATGGAAAACCCAGAAATGAACCCATAACTATATGGTCAAGTAATATTTTGACAAAGCAGGAAAGAGTATCCAAAGGGAAATAGAAAGTCTCTTCAAGAAATGGTGTAGGGAAAACTGGACAGCAACATGCAAAAGAATGTAACTGGACCACTTCCTTACACCATACAAAAAAATGAAGTTCAAAATTGATTAAAGAACTAAGAAACCTAATCCTAGAAGAGAACACAGTATACTAACCTTTTTGACATCAGCCATAGCAACTTCTTTCTATATATGTCTCCTGAGGCAAAGGAAACAAACAAAAATAAACTAGAGTAACTTCGTCAGAATAAAAAGCTTCTGCACAGTAAAGGAAACAATCAATAAAACTAAAAGGCAACCTATGGATAGGAAAAGATATTTGAAAATGACATATCCAACAAAGGGTTAGTATCCAAAATATATAAAAAACTTATAAAACTCAACACCCAAAAAACAAATAATCCAATTAGAAAATGGGAAGAAGATATGAAGTGGCATTTTTTCCAAAAAATTCATGGAGATAGTCATAGACACATGAAAAGATGTTCAATATCACTGATCATCAGGGAAATCCAAATCGAAACTACAACAAACACTTCACACTAGTCATAATGGCTAAAATTATCACAAGAAACAAGTGTTGATGAGTTTGTGGTAGAAAGCAAAGTGCACTATTGGTAGAAAGCAAAGTGGTGTCTCCACTCTGGGAAACAGTTTGGAGATTCCCAGAAAGTTAAAAATAGAACTACCTTGTGACCCAGTAACTGCACTACTAGGTATTTATCCAACAAATACAAAAATACTAATTTGAAGGTATACATGCACCCCAATGTTTATAGCTGCATTATCAACAATAGCCAAATTATGGAAAGAGACCAAATATCCACTAACTGATGAATATATAAAGATGAGCAATGTATATATATAAAATGGAATATTAGTCATAAGAAAGAATGAAGTCTTGCCATTTTCAAAGATGTGGATGGAGCAATAGAGTATCAAGAGAGTATTTGTGCTAAGCAAAAGAAGTCAGAGAAAGAAAAATACCATATGATTTCACTCATATGTGGAATTTAAGAAAGAAAACAAATGATCATAGGGGAAAACGGAAAACCGTGAAACAGGTTCTTAACTATAGAGAACAAACTGATGGTTACTAGAGGGGAGGTGGGTAGGATGGGGATGGCTTAAACAGGTGATGGGGATTAAGGAGTGCACTTGTCGTGATGAGCATCAGATGTTGTATATAAGTGTTGAATCACTAAATTATACACTTGAAACTAATATTACACTGTATGGTAACTAACTGTAATTTAAATAAAAACTTTAAAAAACACTTATAGTGAGCTATCACCTCATACTCATTAGGCTGGCCACTATATTTAAAAAAAACAGAAAATAATACAAGTTGGTGAAGATGTGGAGAAATTGGAACCCTTGTACACTGTTGTTGGAACTGTAAAATGGTGCAGTACTCTAAAAAAGTACTATGAAGTTTCCTTCAGAACATTAAAGATGAGATTATTATATGATCCTATAATCTTATTTCTTGGTATATATGCAAAAAGAATTGAAAGAAGGATCTCAAAGAGATATTTCCATATTCATGTTCATTGCAGCATTATTCACAAGAGACAGAATGTCCACCAGTGTGTGAATCAATAAAGAAAATGTGGCTTATACATACAATGGAATATTATTCAGCCTTAATTAAGAAATCTGGTTGTGTGCTACAACATAGATGAAACTTTAGGATGTTACACTGAGTGAAATTACCCAGCAACAAATAGACAAATATTGTATGAATTCAGTTATATGATGTATCTAACATAGTCAAACTTATAGAAACAAAATAAAATGGTGGCCACCAAAGACTGGGAAGAGTGGAAAGTGGGGAATTGTTCAGTGAATATAGAGGTTTAGTTTTACAAAATGAAAACGTTCTACAGATCTGCAGCACAAAAATTTGAATATAGTTGACATTACTGAACTGTACACCTAAAAATGGTTACAATGGTGAATTTTATGTTTTTTTAAAACCACAATTTTTTTTTAAAAGAGCAGCAGCAATAGCTTGAAAAACACTTGGGTGTTGGTATTTATGGGTTTACTGGACCTTGAACATTACCATGTTGTAAAAATATTTAAGCTAGTCTGTTGGAGGATACAAGAACACATCTCAGTCAACAGGTTACCAGCCACCAGACAAGTAACAATCACCAGCAAATCTACCAAGACATGCATGAACCATAGCAAAAATCAGCTGAGCCTGACCCAAATCTTTAAAACCACTCACATGAAAACAACTCAGATTGATGACTTCCATATTTTTGAGCTAAGTAAATGGTTATTATTTGGGAGAAAATATAAAACAGAAAACATTCAAAATTCTTCCATTTAGAGGGAACCAGTCATGAATACATGCAAGTTGTGTGTGTTTATGCACATAATAGTACTCTATCGTGCATTTGCAACCTTTATTTCTTTAATTCCAATGTTTTGGTGTGGGCATTTAGTTTTGTGTTGTTTTGTCCATTGAGGCATTTTTATTTACACGTATGTATTTCATCCCTAAAGGAAGAACCCTAGTATTTTCCTTACTGTGTGTTTTTGTCTTACTTCTGCATGGTCCATAATGCCATCTGGGGTTGTCAGTACAATAAAACCAAACTGGCAAGATGGGAGTAGATTATTCTCCCATTTTTCTAGATCTTTGAGTTCTTCTACATTGAATCTACGGCTGATCACTCCACACTTGTTTAACTTGCATATGAGGTTCACAACAATTTTCTCAGCTTTGTGATCATCAATGATTTCAAATTTGCCCATACAACCATGCTTCATCATCACAGTTAGAAACTGGATTATGATTTTGGAGCACAGCCTAATAAGAGCTTGGCATTTGCCTCTATTTTCAACATTTTTATTGCTCTTGAGAGCATCAGCCAGGACATTAATGCGCACCATTATGGAGGCACAGAAAGATGGCAGAAAGAGCTGGTTTGTTTTCAATAGTGTGATATTGAAAATAGCACTGAGATGAGCACTTTGTGAATGTATTTTGTAAACAGCCATGATTAATTACTTCGGTCAAATTCTTAGACTTTGGATATATGCATGCAAGTTATGTAAGTTACTCAGATGTTCTAAAAGCATTAAGTGAATTCTTTTTAAAATATAGGCAGTGGATTTTCTTTCCACATTTGGTCACTTTTAAAAGATGTAGCACTGTTTAACTGTAATCTCATTTGAGAAGACACTGGAGCAGAACCCTCTATGAAGGGATGTAATAAAGCATAAAGAATCCTATGTAAAACTGTTTATGGCTGCCTCAAGAAACAAGCCACACTACAGATGGTGGAGAGTCCCAAATACAGCTATGAGTAGGGAAACAAAATAACCAAACACGGAAGAAGAGAAACCAAGAGACACCATTCAAAGAACACTTTCTGAACAGATAGGCCCTGAACAGTCAAAGAGCCCCCTCTAATACAGCAGAACTCACAGGGACAGAGTGTACAACAACTTTCTAAAATTAACAAGAGATAGAAAGCTAACCAAAATGACAAAACAGAAGAACTCTCCTCCAAATAAATTCCAGGAAGAGATGACAGCTAAAGAACTGCTCAAAACAGATATAAGCAACATAACTGAACAAGAATTCAGAATGATAATCATAAAATTAAACGCTGGGCTTGAAAAAAGAATGGAGGACATCAGAGAAACTATGGCTACAAACAATATGGAACTTAAAAATAGTTATGATGAATTTAAAAATGTGATAAATGAGATACATAATAAAATGGAGGCGTCCAATTCACGGATTGAAGAGGCAGAAAGGAGAATAAGTGATTTAGAGAACACAATTATAGAAAAAGAAGAAACTGAGAAAAAGAGAGATAAACTGATCCAGGAACATGAAAGAAGATTTCAAGACCTCAGTGATACAATCAAACGGAACGATATCCCTATAATAGGAATCCCAGAAGAGGAAGAGAGAGAGAAAGGTGCTGAAGGAGTCCTGGAACAAATTATAGCAGAGAACTTCCCCAACCTGGGGAGGGAAGTAGACGTTAAAATTCAGACACAGAAACTCCCCTCAGACGTAACTTGAATCGATCTTCTGCACGATATATCATAGTGAAACTGCCAAATATAAGCACAGAGACTTTTGAAAGCAGCTAGGGAGAAAAGGGCCCAAACATACAAAGAGAAACCTATCAAAATGATTACAGACCTATGTACTAAAACTTGGCAGGCCAGAAAGGACTGGCAGGAGATCTTCAATGTGATGAACAGAAAAAATATGCAGTCAAGAATCCTCTATCCAGCAAGACTATCATTCAGAATAGAAGGAGAGATAAAAGTCCTTCCAAATAAACAAACATTGAAAGAATTAGTCACCACTAAACCAGCCCTACAAGAAATCCTGAGGGGGGGGCTCTCTGAGGAAAATGTTTCAAGGAACGCAAGAGACTAGAGACACCACCACAAGCATGAATCCCACAAATGACACAATGATTCAAAACCCATCTATTCCAATAATAACACTGAATGTAAATGGGCTGAATGCTCCAAACAAAAGACATAGGGTAGCAGAATGGATAAAAAAACAAATTCCATCTATTTGCTGTCTACAAGAAATGCATTTTAGACTGGAGAACACTTTCAGATTAAAAATAAGGGGATGGAGAAATATGTATCATGTTACTGGAAATAAAAAGAAAGCTGGAGTAGCTGTACCTTATCAGACAAACTAAACTTTAAATTAAAGACAGTAACAAGGGATGAAGAAGGGCATTATATAATAATTACACGGTCTATCCATCAGGAAGAACTAACAATTATAAATGTCTATGCACCGAATATGGGACCACTGAAATATTTAAAACAATAAACACAAACAGACATAGTCTTATAGACAAGAATGTGCTAATAGCAGGAGACTTTAATACTCCACTTTAATCAATGGATACATCAAACAGACAGAAAATCACTAAAGAAACAATAGACTTGAAAGACACATTGGAACAGGTGGATCTGACAGATATATTTAGAACTCTACATCCTGAGGCTATGGAATTCACTTTCTTCTCAAGTGCTCATGGCACATTCTCCAAGATAGATCCCATACTGGGACATAAAGCAGCCTTCAATAAATATAAAAGAATTGAGAACCTACCATGCACACTTTCAGATCACAATGCTATGCAGCTTGAAATCAATCACAGAAAAAATTCTGGAAAAGCTCCAAAAACATGGATGTTAAAGAACACCCTACTAAAGAACAAACGGGCCAATCAGGCAATTAAAGACGAAATGACAAAGTATATGGAAACAAACGAAAATGAAAATACAACAATCCAAACTCTATGGGATGCGGCAAAGGCAGTCCTAAGAGGAAAGTACATTGCACTCCAGACCTATGTCAAGATGTTAGAAAAAGCGCAAGTCCAAAATCTAACAGCTCACCTAAAGGAACTAGAGGTAGAGCAACAAGAGCACCCCAAACCCAGTAGAAGAAGAGAAATAGTAAAACTCAGAGCAGAAATTAACAACATAAAAACCAAAGAAACAGTTAAACAGATCCATGAAACCAAGAGTTGGTTTTTTGAAAAAATAAACAAAATTGACAAACATCTAGCCAGGCTTCTCAAAAAGAAAAGAGAGAGCACTCAAGTACACAAAGTCATGAATGAAAATAGACTGATTACAACCAACCCCTCGGAAATACAGGCAATTATCAGGGAATAGTATGAAAAATTATATGCCAACAAATTAGACTACTTAGAAGAAATGGACAAATTCCTAAAGACACACTCACTACCAAAATTCACACCGGAAGAGATAGGAAATCTGAACGGACCCATAACTAGTGAAGAAATCGAATCAGTTATCAAAAATCTCCCAACAAATAAGAGCCCTGGGCCAGATGGCTTCCCTGGGGAATTCTACCAAACTTTTAAAACAACATTAATACCCAGTCTTCTCAAGCTATTCCAAAAAATGAAAATCGAAGGAAAATTTCCAGACACTTTTTATGAAGCCAGCATCACTCTGATTCCCAAGCCCGACAGAGATCCCGAAAAAAAAGAAAACTACAGGCCAATATCCTTGATGAATACAGATGCAAAAATCCTCAAAAAGATACTTGCAAATCCAATCCAATAGCACATAAAAAGAATGATCCACCAAGATCAAGTGGGATTCATTCCTGGGTGATCCGGGTGGTTCATTATTCACCAACCAATCAATGTGATACACCACATCAACAAAAGAAAAGGTAAAAACCATATGATCCTGTCGATAGATGCAGAAAAAGCATTTGACAAAATACAGCATCCCTTCTTAATAAAGACTCTCAAGAAAGTGGGGATAGAAGGAACTTAAACATCATAAAAGCCATCTATGAGAGGCACTCAGCTAACATCATCCTCAATGGGGAAAAACTGAGAGCTTTCTCTTTGAGATCAGGTACACGACAGGGACGTCCACTCTATTAACAATAGAACTCTCTTAGGACCCAGCAATAGCACTGCTAGGAATTTACCCAAGGGATACAGGATTGCTGATGCATAGGGGCACATGTACCCACAATGCTCATAGCAGCACTCTCAACAATAACCAAAACATGGAAAGAGCCTAAGTGTCCATCAATGGACGAATGGATCAAGAAGATGTGGGTTATCTATACAATGGAATACTACATGGCAATGAGAAAGAATGAAATCTGGCCATGTGTAGCAACATGGATGGAACTTGAGGGGGTTTTGCTGAGCGAAATAAGTCAGGCAGAGAAGGACAGCTACCATATGTTTGCATGTATAGGAGAATTAGGAGGAACTTAATGGAGGACCATGGGGGAGAAGAAGGGGAGAAATAGTTGGGGAGAAGGAGGAAGGCAAATCATTAGAGACTCTTGAATGCTGAGAACAAACTGAGGGCTGATGGGTGTGGGGGAGGGGGAGGGGACTGATGCACATGGAGGAGGGCACTTGTGGGGATGAGCACTGGGTGTTATATGGAAACCAACTTGACAATAAACTATTTTTAAAAAGAAAGAAAAAGAGAAAACATGAGCAGCTACGCAAGTACTACTGAAGAGGGCCTAGTGTGGAGGTACAGTCTGCATTTTAGACCATGATCTTTGCCTGGCACCCTTGAATCCTTTCATAACCCAATTGAGAATTAACATCCAATAAAAGATGACTGGTGTTTAGAAAAAATATATGTGTCCTTATTTTTATTTTTTTTTATTTTAAAAATATTTTAAACATTTATTTGTTTTTAAGAGACAGAGAGAGATCAAGTATGGGCAAGAGAGGGACAGAGAGAGAGGGAGGCACAGAATCTGAAGCAGGCATCAGGTTGTAAGCTGTCATCACAGAGCCCAACATGGGGTTTTAACCCACAAACTATGAAATAATGACCTAAGCTAAGTCAGACACTAACCAACTGAGTACCCAAGCACCCCGGAAAATAGTTTTAATTAACCCAATAGAAGACAGGAAAGGAGGAACAGAGTAACCAAAAATCAAATAGGACCAATAGAGAAGAAGTTGAAAAGCAAAGTAGTAGATTTAAACCCATCCATATCAATAAATTATTTTACATGTAAATAGAATAATCTTTCCAACTAAAAAGCAAAGATTTACAAACTACTACCTTCATTGTATGCTACAACAGGCATTGTGTCTCAAAATAATTACACAGATAGGTTGAAAATAAAAGTGTGAAAAAGGGCTGCCTGGCTGGCTCAGTCGGTTAAGCGTCCTGCTTCGACTCAGGTCATGAGCTCCCGGTTTGTGGCTCGAGCCCCGCGTCAGACTCTGTGCTGATAACTAGCTCAGAGCCTGGAGCCTGTCTTCGGATTCTATGTCTCCCTCTCTTTCTGTTTCTTTTCTGCTCACGCTGTCTCTCTCTCAAAAATAAATAAAACATAAAAAAATTTAAAAGTATAAAAAAGTTATATAGTACAAAAAATAAGCACAAGAAAATTTATATCTATGTAATTAAAAGACTAAGGAGACTTCAAGACAAGGATTATTACCTGAGATAAACAGGGAAATTTCATATTATTTATTATAGCTTAATATAGGAGGAAGATATGACAAATCTGTTTGTATAGCTAATAATATTGTTTCAGCAGAAGCTGACAAAACTAGATTTTTCATAAAGGAAAATGGCTAAAAGAATCTTGAACTCACCTTGTCCCATGGACTCAATCAAGATAACAACCTTAGCAGTGCAACTGATTCTGAAAAATGACCTAAGAACGGGCAGAACAGACTGTCCACAGTGAATTGTAGAGTGGAGGCTACATTGAAAAGTGTAGGAGGGGCAGAGATGTGGTCAGGAACCAAACCCCCAGTGAGACTAACCACAAATGGGAAGAACACCACAAGCACAGAGAAATAAGAGGATCAGACCACACATACCAAACATCTGAGGTATGGAGGACTTGCACTGGGAAAAAGACTCCATATAACGTTTGGCTTTGAAAAACAGTGACATGTAACTTCATGAGTTTTTACAATCAGAGGGGCTTAACTCTAAGTACTTTAAAAATAAGTGGGTTTAGCTCAGGAGAGCTGAAAGGGAATAGGAAACTGAGCTCCTACTCTTAAAGAGCCATCATAAGAAATATCCAGGGGAGATAGAGCATACAAGTAGTTTCTAAAGAGCCTGGGGTATACATGAAGGAAATTTCTTTACTAATCTCAGAATGTGTTGGAAGGGGAGGGATCTTTAGGAGATTTCTCCAAAAACAAAAAGAGCTAGTGGGTGCCATTTTTCCCCAATCTGCAGCCAATATAGTAGGACACTTGCAAACACCATTGCAAAAATTTCCCACCTTTTTGGCACCGTACACCCTGCCTTCACATTCTTCTGTGGATCCACCCCATCCAACCCACTTCACTCTGCAGGCTTCCCTCCAAAGTAGCTCCTGACTACATATTCTGCAAGAAGCCCTGGCAACAACTTATACTACTCCAGTGTGACTCCTGTCCTAGTAAAGGGGAAGATAACCATACCCAGCAGTGCACCTGCAGTCCCAGCCGCCAAAATATATACCTAACAGCACAGAGAAAGAGCCTTATCAATTACTGTGACTGCAGCTCTGGTAGATGAACTAGGAGCCCCACCCACCAGTGAAAGCTTCTTAAAGAACAAGGCAGGGAGAGTGCCTTTAAAATCTGTGGGACTGCAGCTCTGACGTATGGGTTAAAGACAGGAATCTGCTCTGACTGCTGACACTGCCCATCTATAAGCCCATGATGATCCCACACTGCTCCCTTAACAGTACAGGGAACAAACAACAGGCAAAGTGGGCCATTGCAGGCAAGTGAGCTAAAGGCAAAACATGACTCAGCCACAATTGCAGGGTACACAAAACCAACATAGGAGACACCACTGTTTCTGGTGAACAGGGCATATTATGCTACATGGCACGACAAGACCTCTTCTCCGTGAGGCCACTACTTTTAAGATCAGGAGACATAGCTGACTTTCTTAGTGTGCCTGGGTGGCTCAGTCAGTTAAGCCTCTGACCCTTGATCTTGTCTTAGGTCTTGATCTTAGGTTTGTGGGTTGGAGCCCTGCATCAGTACAGAGCCTGCTTGAGATTCTCTCTCCTCTTTCTTCCCCTCTCCCCCCTCAAAATAAATGAGGAAAAAGAAAGGAAATAATAAAGACTAGAGCAGAAAGAAATGAAATAGAAACAACAACAACAACAACACAGTAGAACAGATCAATGAAACTAGATCAATGAAACCCAGTAGAATAGATCAATGGAAACTCTTTGAAGTCAACAAAACTGATAAACCTTTAGTGGCATTCATCAAGGAAAAACTGAGAGAGGATTCAAAATCAGAAATGAAGGTGAAAAACAAGTAACACTACAGAAATACAAAGGATTAAAATAGAATATTATGAAAAATTATATGCCAACAAATTGGACAACCTTGAAATGGATAAATTCCTAGAAACATATAACTTTCCAAAACTGAATCAGGAAGAAATAGAAAATTATAATGGGCCAATTACTAGCAATGAAATTAGTCCAAAAATCTCCCAACAAACAAAAATCCGGGAACAGATAACTTCAGAGGTGAATTATATAAAATATTTAATGAAGAGTTAATACTTATTATTCTTCTCAAACTATTCCAAAAGAAGAGAAGAAGGAAAACTTACAAATTCAATCTATGAAATCAGCATTACCCTAATACAAAAACCAGATACACTACAAAAACTACTACCAGCTAATATCTCTGATGAACATAGATGCAAAGTTCCTCAATGAAATATTAGCAAATGGAAGCAGGTTCTCTCACATGGACTGCCTAAGAGTCACTCTGTAAGGGGCAACAACCTCTCTTCCTCCTCTCTTGCCGTTTGCTTGAAAGCTGCAAAGTAGCAACCATGCATGAATGTATCTCCATTCCTGTTGGTCAGTCTGGTGTCCAGACTGACAATGCCTGCTGGCAGCTCTATTGCCTGGAGCATGGCATCCAGCCCAAATGGCCAGATGCCAAGTGACAAAACCACTGGAAGAGCAGATGACTCCTTCAACATCTTAAGTGAGATAGGTGCTGGCAAACACTGCCTAGGGCAGTGTTTGTGGACCTAGAACCGACAGTCATTGATGAAGTTCGCACTGGCACCTACTGCCAACTTTTCCACCCAGGGCAGCTCATCCCAAGAAAGGAAGATGCTGCCAATAACTATGCCTGAGGGCAAGGGGATCACTGACTTTGTCTTGGACCAAATCCGGAAATTGCCTGACCAGTGCACAGATCTTAAGGACTTCTTTGTTTTCCACAATTTTGAAGGGGGAACTAGTTCTTGGTTCTCTTTTCTGTTTATGGAACATCTCTCTGCCTATTATGGCAAGAAGTGCAAGCTATAATTCTCCATTTAACCAACCTTCGAGGTTTCCACAACTGTATTCGAGCCCTGCAACTCCATCCTCACTATCCACAACACTCTGGAGCACTCTGTGCCTTTATGGTAGAAAACAAGGCCATCCATGACATCTGTTGTAGAAACCTTGATATTGAATACAGAACCTACACTACCCTAAATAGACTGATAGGTCATATTGTGTCCTCCATCACTGCTTCCTTCATATTTGATGGAGCCATGAATGTTGATCTGACAGAATTCCAGACCAACCTGGTGTCCTATCCCCACATCAACTTTCCTCTGGCCATATATGCCCCTGTCATCTCTGTTGAGAAAGCCTACCATGAACAGCTTTCTGCAGCAGAAATCACCAATGCATGCTTTGAGCCAGCCAATAAGATGGTGAAGTGTGACACTCACCATGGTAAATACATGGTTTCTGCCTGTTGTACCATGGTGATATGGTCCCCAAAGATGTCAATGCTACCATTGCCACCATCAAGACCAAGTGTATCATCCAGTTTGTGTACTGGCAGCCCACTGGCTTCAAAGTTGTCATTAATTACCAGCCTCCCGCTAAAGTACTTGGTGAGGATCTGACCAAAGCACAGCAAGCTGTGTGCATGTTGAGCAACACCACAGTCACTGGTGAGGTCTGGGCTCTCTCGGACCACAAGTTTGATCTGATGTATGCCAAGTGTGCCTTTGGTTACAGGTATGTGGGTGAGGGCATGGAGAAAGGAGAATTTTTTGAGGTCTGGGAGGACATGGCTGCCCTTAAAAAGGACTATAAGGAGGTTGGTGTGGATTCTGTGGAAGGAGAGGGTGAAGAAGAAGAGGAATATTAAAGTTAAAAATGTCACAAAATTGCTGTTTATACAGGGAAGTTTATAATGTTTTATACATTGAAAAGTTCTGCTCCGATCAGTTAATTTGTATGTGGTAGTATATACTCTCATATAAAATTACTAACCTGTGCTTTAAAATGAACTCTTTGTTACAGACCCAAGCTGTCCATTTCTCTGATGGGTTTGGATAAAGTATTCCCTGTCTTTAAAAAATATGTGTTTTAGTAAACCAAATCCAACAATACATTAAAAAAATCCTTCATTACAATCAAGTGGGCTTTATTCCCAGTTGCAAGTGTGGCTCGATATTTACAAGTCAGTCAATGTGATATATCATATTAAAAAGAGAAAGGATAAAGATCATATGATCATTTCAATAGAAACAGAAAAAAAATTTGACAAAGAAGAATATCCATTTATTATAAAAACAAAGTACATAAGATAATAATAACATAATAAAGGCCATATGTGAAAAACCTACAGTGAACATCGTACTCAATGGTGGAAAACTAAGGGATTTCCCTCTAAGATCAGAATCAAGACAAAGATGTCTATTCTCACCACTTTTATTGAACACAATACTAGAAGTCCTAGACAGAGAAATCAGACCAAGGTAAAGAAACAAAAGGCATATAAATTGGTAAGGAAGAAGTGAAACTTGCACTATTTGCAGATGACATTATACTATACATAGAAAACCGTAAAGACTCTGCAAAAAATCCTACTAGAACTAATAAATGAATTGAGCAATGTCACAAGATACAAAATTAATATACAGAAATTTGCTATATTTCTATACACTAATAATGAAGTATCAGAAAGACAAATTAAGATAACAATTCCATTGGATAACAACTGCCACCCAAAAGAACATGACATTTAGAAATAAACTTAGCCAAGTTAAGTACTCTGAAAATTATAAAGCGTTGATGAAAAAAACTGAAGATTACACAAAAATGGAAAGATATTACATGCTCATGGATTGGAAAAACCAATATTGTTGAAATATCCACACTGTCAAAACAATTTACATATTAAATGCAATGCTTATGAAAATACCAGCATTTTTTAAAAGCTAAAACAAGACAATTTATATATTAGATGCAATGCTTATGAAAATAACATTTTGGTAGAAATACCAACATTCAACTAGAACAAAAAATCCTAAAATTTGTATGGAACCACAAAAGACCCCAAATATCCAAAGCAATCTTGAAAAAGAAGAACAATGCTGGAGGTATCACAATCCCAGATTTCATGATATACTACAATGATTTAGTAATTGAAATAGTGTGGTATTGGCACAAAAATAGACACATATATCAATGAAACAGATTAGAGAGCCAAGAAATAAACTCTTAATTATGTGGCCAATCTATGACAAAGGGGGTAAGAATACATAATGGGAAAAGATTATCTCCTCAACAAATGGTACTGGGAAAACTGGACAGCTACATGAAAAACAATATGTAGCTGGACCACTTTCATACATCATACACAAAAATATTGTTAAATGGATTAAAGACCTAAATATGAGGCCTAAAACTGTAAAACTCCTAGAAGAAAACATAAGCAGTAATTCCTTTAACATCAGATGTAGCAACATTCTAAATATGTTTCCTGAGGCAAGAGAAACAAAAGCAAAAGGAAGCTACTGAAACTACACCAAAGCAAAAAGCTTTTGCACAATGAAAGAAACAATCATCAACAACAAAATTCAACATACTGAATAGGAGTAGATATTTGCAAATGTTATATTAAATACAGGGTTAATTTCCAAAATATATAAAGAACTTATAAAATTCAACACCCCAAAACCAAATAATCCAATTTAAAAGTGACCAGAGGCCTTGAATAGACATTTATCCAAAGAAGAACAAGATGTCCAACAGACACATGAAAAGATGTTCAACATTACTCATCATCAGGGAAATGTAAACTAAAACCACAGTGAGGTGTCACCTCACACCTGTCAGAATGGCCAGAATCAAAAAGACAAGAAATAACAAGTGTCGGGAGGATGTGAAAAGAAGGAACACTCATGCACTGTTGGTGGGAATGCAAATTGGTGGAGCCACTGTGGAAAACAGTGTGAAGATTCTTCAAAACATTAAAAATAGAATCACCATATTATCCAGCAGTTTCACTACTGGGTATTTATCCAAAGAAAAGAAAAAGACTAATTTGAAAAGATATATGCACCCTATTTTTAAAATTTTTTAAAATGTTTTATTTATTTCTGAGAGACAGAGAGAGAGAGCATGAGCAGGGGAGGGTCAGAGAGAGAGGGAGATACAGAATCTGAAACAGGCTCCAGGCTCTGAGCTAGCTGTCAGCACAGAGCCTGATGCGGGGCTCAAACCCACGAACCGTGAGATCATGACCTGAGACAAAGTCGGACTCTTAACCAACTGAGCCACCCAGGCACCCCTATGCACCCCCATTTTTATTGAAAAGATATATGCACCCCTATTTTTATTGCAGCATCATTTACCATAGTCAAGGAAGCAAGGCAAGTTTACATCAATAGATGAATGGATAAAGAAGAAGTGGTACAGGTTACATTGGTGATGGGGATTAAGGAGTACACTTGTGATGAGCACAAGTATTATGTATTATGGTAGTGTTGAATAACTATATAGAACACCTGAAACTTATATTACACTGTATGTTTACTAACTGGAATTTGAATAAAAATTTAAAAATATATACACAATGAAATATTACTCAGCCATAAAAAAGAATGAGATCTTGCCATGTGCACCAACATGGATGGGTCTAGAGGCTATAATGCCAAGTGAAATTAGTCGGTCAGGGAAACGGAAAATGCTATATTATTTCATTCATATGTGGAATTTAAGAAACAAAACAAATGAACAAATAAAGAAAAAAGAGAAAAATAAGCTCCTAAATGTGGGGAATACATTGGTGTTTGCCAGAAGGGAGGTAGGGAGAGTATGGGTGAAATTAAGGGGATCAAGGGTACACTTATCTTAATCAGCACTGTGTTATTTATAGAATTGTTGGATTATTGTATTTCATACCTGAAACTTATATAACGTTGTATGAATACTTCAATTGAAAAAAGAAAAAAAATTGACAATACTAAAGATAGACAAATTCACCATTATATTTGAATATTTTAATAAGTTTTCTCAGTAACTGATAGAAACATTAGACCGTATATGAAAGACCCAGCCAATATCATCATCAATGGGGAAAAACTGTGAGGTTTTCCCTTATGGTCAGGAACAAGACAGGGATGGTCACTTTCATCATTACTATTTAACATGGTACTGGAAGACTTAACCTCAGCAGTCAAACAACAAAAAGAAATAAAAGGCATCCAACTTGGCAAGAAAGAAGTCAAACTTCCACTATTTGCAGATGATTTGATACTCTATGTAGAAAACCCGAATGACTCACCCACAAAATTACTAGAATATGTGAATTCAGGAAAATCACAGGATACAAAATCAATGTACAGAAATTGATTGCATTTCTATACACTAATAATGAAGCGCAGAAAAAGAAATCAAGGGATAGATCCCATTTATAACTGCATCAAAAATCCTAAGATATCTAGGAATAATTCCTAACCTAAGAGGTAAAAGATCTATACTATCAAAACAATAGAACACTTATGAAAGAAATTGAAGCGGTCACAAAGAAATGGGAAAAAATTCCATGCTCATGGATTAGAAGAACAAACATTGTTAAAATGCCTATACTACCCAAAATAATCTCCACATTTAATGTAATCCCTATCAAAATAAGACCAGCATTTTTCACAGAGCTAGAATAAACAATTCTAAAATTTGTATGGAACCATATATAACCCTGAAGAGCCAAAGCAATCCTGAAAAAGAAAAGCAAAGAGGGAGGCATCACGATTCCAGGTTTCAAGCTATATTACAAAGCTGTACTCATCAAGACAGTATGCTACTGGTATAAAAACAGACACATAGATCAATAGGACACAATAGAAAACTGAAAAATGGACCCACAACTATAAGATCAACTAATCTTTGACAAAACAGGAAGCTCAATATCCAATGGAAAAAAAGACAGTCTCTTCAACAAATGGTGTTGGGAAAACTAGACAACAACAAGCAGAGGAATGAAACAATCACTTTTATACACCATACACTAGAGAAAAAAATTTTAAGGTTAGAGAAAGTTTGAAGTTTATCAATCAATTTAACTTACTTGATATTTTTAGAATAGCACATGAAGAACACACATTTTCATGTGTACATAGAATATGTTCACCAAGATAGAGTGTATACTGGGACATAAAATAAATTTATAAATTTCAAAAAATTTGAACCTCACATAATACATTTTAATCACAATGGAATTAAAATAGGAATCAGTAACAATAAGATATGTAGGGAAAGTGCCCTAATATTTCAAAATTTAAAGACATACTTGAGTCTAGGGCCTTTACCTGTTTTTCAATAAAGAAATCATAAGAAAAGCTAGAAAATATTTCAAAGTGGGTTACAATGAAAACATAGCATATAAACATTTATGGGATGAAATTAAAGTAGTACCTAAAGGAAATTTTATAGTTTTAGAGATTTACATTAAAAGGAAAAGAAGTTTAACACCAATAATCTAATCTTAAGAAGCTAGAAAAAGAAGGCCCAAATCAATCCAAAATAAATAGAAGGAAGAAAATAATAAAACTAAGAGGGAAATCAGTAGACTAGAAAATAAAAAATACAAAATTAATCCTTTGGAAAGATTAATATAATTAATGAACCCCAATCTTAATTGATTAACATAAAAAACAAATTATCAATATCGATAATATAAGAGAAGATATCACTACAGATTCCACTGACATTAAAAGGATAATAAAGGCATATTATTAGCAACTTAGATACATTAGGTAAGTTTGTTGAAAAACACAACTTGATAAGCCTGATATAAGAAAAATAGACAATTCTCAACAGAGGCATCTCCCCAGTGGGTTTTAGGGGAAAACATTTTTAAGGAGCTGTATTAATCCCTACTGCCTAGAGTAATGAATAAAGCTGGCAAAAACAATAGACTGTTTTAAAAGCTTAGGAAGAAAGACTGAGAAATGAGATGCTTTGTGGGAAAGGGTGTTTTGAAAAGCTCTGATAAATTCTTGGAAATCTGGAAAAACCTGCACATGCCAAGGGGTATGCACACAGGTTTATAAAAGACATGAAAAAGCCCTCAACTTCTCACATCTGGCTCACTTTCAGACTCTGCACAAACAGGAAGTAAAAGATAAGGCAGAGTTGCAAGTCACCTGGTTGAATATTGAGGGCATATCCTAACACACACACACACACACACACACACACACACAGCCCATCTGCCAAGACTAGGGGATTTTTATTAGTTCTAGGTTTTAAAGAAATCTCTGTATCATCACTGGCTGACCACTAAGCTGAAGGAACAGAGACTTCGGTGGCCATTTACAACAAAGAATACATAGTTTACAAAATTAGTTCAAAAAAGTCTCAAGCAAACATCTACGGTTACGACAAGCAGCAACGACAATCCTTAGGGAGGGAGGAATTCAATTTCCAGAGTTACCACATTATAATTTTCAAAATATCCAATTTTCTTTTCTTTTCTTTTTTTTTTACAAACAGATTATTGTCAAGTTGGTTTCCATATAACACCCAGTGCTCATCCCCACACGTGCCCTCCTCAGTGCCCATCCCCCCCCCCACATCTGTCAGTCCTCAGTTTTTGTCAGCATTCAAGAGTCTCTCATGGTTTGCCTCTCCCCCTTTTCCCCCCTTCTTCTCCCCCATGGTCCTCTGTTAAGTTCCTCCTAATCCTCCTATAAGTGCAAACATATGATATTTGTGCTTCTCTGTCTGACTTATTTCGCTCAGCATAACACCTTCAAGATCCATTCATGTTGCTACACAAGGCCAGATTTCATTTTTTCTCATTGCCATATAGTATTCCATTGTATAGATAAACCGCATCTTCTTGATCCATTCATCTGTTGATGGACACTTAGGCTCTTTCTATGTTTTGGCTATTGTGGAGAGTGCTGCTATGAACATTGGGGTACATGTGCTCCTATGCATCAGCATTTCTATATCCCTTGGGTAAATTCCAATCAGTACTATTGCTGAATCATAGGGGAGTTCTATTGTTAATTTTTTGAGGAACCTCCACACTGTTTTCCAGAGGGGCTGTACCAGTTTACATTCCCACCAACAGTGTAGGAGGGTGGCCATTTCTCCACATCCTCACCAGCATCTCGCATCCTCTGATTTGCTCATTTTAGCCACTCTGACTGGTGTGAGGTGGTATCGCAGTGTCGTTTTGATTTGTATTTCCCTGAATAGGAGGGATGCTGAGCATCGTTTCATGTGTCTGTTGGCCATCTGGATGTCCTCTTTGGAGAAGTGTCTGTTCATATCTTCTACCCATTTCTTCACTGAGTTGTTTGTTTCTCAGGCGTGCAGTTTGGTGAGTTCCTTATAGATTTTGGATATTAACCCTTTATCTGATATGTCATTTGCAACTATCTTTCCCCATTCCGTCGGTTGCCTGTTAGTTTTGTGGGTTGTTTCCTTTGCCGTGCAGCTTTTAATCTTGATGAGGTCCCAATCGTTTATTTTTGCTCTTGATTCTCTTGCTTTGGGGGATGTGTCAGGTAAGAGGTTGCTGCGGTGGAGGTCAAGGAGGTTGTTTCCTGATTTCTCCTCTAGGGTTTGGATGGTTTCCTATCTCACATTGAGGTCCTTTATCCATTTTGAGTTTATTTTTGTGTATGGTGCGAGAAATTGATCTAGTTTCATTCTTCTGCATGTTGCTATCCAGTTCTCCCAACACCATCTTTTAAAGAGGCTGTCTTTTTTCATTGGATACTCTTTCCTGCTTTGTTGGCTATACATTTTTGAGTCCATTTCTGAGTTCTCTATTCTATTCCATTGGTCTATGTGTCTGTTTTTGTGCAAATAGCATACTGTCTTGATGATGACAGCTTTGTAGTAGAGGCTAAAGTCTGGGATGGTGATCCCTCCCGTTTTGGTTTTCTTCTTCAATATTACTTTGGCTTATTGGGGTCTTTTCGGTTCCATACAAATTTTAGAATAGTTTGTTCTAGTTTTGAGAAGAATGCTGCTGCAATTTTGATTGGGATTGCACTGAATGTGTACATTGCTTTGGGAAATAATGATATTTTACCTATAATTATTCTTCCAATCCATGAGCATGGAATTTTTTCCATTTCTTTGTGTCTTCTTCAATTTCCTTCATAAGTTGTCTATAGTTTTCATCATACAGATCTCTTATATCCTTGGTCAGGTTTATTCCTAGGTACTTTATGGTTTTTTGTGCAATTATGAATGGGATCAGTTTCTTGATTTCTCTTTCTGTTGCTTCATTGTTGGTGTGTAAAAATGCAACCGATTTCTGTACGTTGATATTGTACCCTGCAACTTGGCTGAATTCTTGGATTAGTTCTAGTAGGCTTCTGGTGGAGTCTGTCAGGTTTTCTATATAGAGTACCATGTCGTCTGCGAAAAGTGAAAGTTTGACTTCCTCTTTGCCAATTCTGATGTCTTTGATTTCCTTTTATTGTCTGATGGCTGATGCTAGGACTTCAAGCACTATGTTAAACAGCAGAGTTGAGAGTGGACATCCCTGTCGTGTTCCTGATCTCAGGGGGAAAGCTCTCAGTTTTTCCCCTTTGAGGACGATGTTAGCTGAAGGCTTGTCATAGATGGCTTTGATGATGTATAAGTAGGTTCCTTCTATCCCGACTTTCTCTAGAGTCTTTATTAAGAAGGGATGCTGTATTTTGTCAAATGCTTTTTCTGCATCTATAGACAGGATCATATGGTTTTTATCTTTTCTTTTATTGATGTAATGGATCACATTGATTAATTTGCGAATGTTGAACCAGCCCTGTAACCCAGGAATGAATCCCACTTGATCTTGGTGGATAACCCTTTTTATGTGCTGTTGGATTCGACTTGCAAGTATCTTGTTGAGGATTTTTGCATCCGTATTCATCAAGGATATTGGCCTGTAGTTCTCTTTGTTAGCTGGATCTCTGTCTGGCCTGGGAATCAGAGTGATGCTGGCTTCATAAAATAGTCTGGGATTTTTCCTTCGCTTTCTATTTTTTGGAATACCTTGAGAAGAATTGGAATTAATTCTGTTTTAAACGTCTGGTAGATTTCCCCGGGTAAGCCATCTCATCCTGGACTCTTATTTGTTGAGAGATTTTTGATCACTGATTCGATTTCCTCACTCGTTATGGGTCTGTTCAGATTTCCTATCTCTTCCCATGTGAATTTTGGTAGTGGGTGTGCGTTTAGGAATTTCTTCTAAGTTGTCCAATTTGTTGGCATATAATTTTTCATAGTACTCCCTGATAATTGCCTGTATTTCTGAGGGGTTGGTTGTAATAATTCCATTTTCATTCATGATTTTGTCTATTTGGGTGCTCTCTCTTTTCTTTTTCAGAAGCCTGGCTAGAGGTTTGTCAATTTTGTTTATTTTTCAAAAAACCAACTCTTGGTTTCATTGATCTGTTCAATAGTTTCTTTGGTCTCTATGTTGTTTATTTCTGCTCTGAATTTTACTACTCTCTTCTTCTACTGGGTTTGGGGCGTTCTTGTTCCTCTGCCTCTAGTTCCTTTAAGTGAGCTGTTAGGTTTTGGACTTGTGCTTTTTCTAACATCTTGACATAGGCCTGGAGTGCAATGTACTTTCCTCTTAGGACTGTCTTTGCCGCATCCCATAGATTTTGGATTGATGTGTTTTCATTTTCATTTGTTTCCATATATTTTTTAATTTCATCCCTAATACCCTGATTGGCCAATTCATTCTTTAATAGGGTGTTCTTTAACCTCCATGTTTTTGGAGGTTTTCCGGGCTTCTTCCTGTGATTGATTTCAAGTTTCAAAGCATTATGATCTGACAGTGTGCATGGTAGGATCTCAATTCTTTTATATTTATTGAGGGCTGCTTTATGTCCCAGTATGGGATCTATCTTGGAGAATGTGCCATGAGCACTTGAGAAGAAAGTGAATTCCCTGGCCTCAAGATGTAGAGTTCTAAATATATCCGTCAGATCCATCTGGTCCAATGTGTCTTTCAAGTCCATTATTTCTTTAGTGATTTTCTGTCTGGTTGACCTATCCATTGTTGTAAGCGGAGTATTAAAGTCCCCTGCTATTAGCACATTCTTATATATGAGCCTGTTTCTGTTTGTGATTGTTTTAAATATTTAGGTGCTCCCATATTCGGTGCATAGACATTTATGATTGTTAGTTCTTCCTAATGGATAGACTCTGTAATTATTATGTAGTGCCTTTCTTCATCTCTTGTTATTGTCTTTAATTTAAAGTCCAGTTTGTCTGATATAAGTATAGCTACTCTGGCTTTTGTTTGATTTCCTGTAGCATGATATATATTTCTCCATCCCCTTACCTTTTATCTGAAGGTAACTTCCAGTCTAAAATGAGTTTCTTGTAGACAGCAAATAGATCGATTTTGTTTTTTTATCCATTCTGCTACCCTATGTCTTTTGATTGGAGCATTCAGCCCATTTACATTCAGTGTCATTATTGAAATATGTGGGTTTAAAGTCTTTGTATCTTTTGTAGGGTTCATGTTTGTGGTGGTGTCTCTGGTATCTTTGTTTCTTGCAACCTTTCCTTCAGAGCGTCCCCCTCAGGATTTCTTGTAGGGCTGGCTTAGTGGTGACAAATTCTTTCAATTTCTGTTTATTTGGAAAGTTTTTTTTTATCTGTCCTTCTATTTTGAATGACAGGCTTGCTGGATAGAGGATTCTTGGCTGCATATTTTTTCTGTTCATCACATTGAAGATCTCCTGCCATTCCTTTCTGGCCTGCCACGTTTCAGTAGATAGGTCTGTCACCACTCTGTAGGTTTCTCTTTGTATGCTAGGGCCCTTTCTCCCTAGCTCCCTAGAGAATTTCAAAATTCTCTCCTTGTCCTTGTATTTTGCCATTTTTACTATGATATGCTGTGCAGAAGGTCGATTCAGATTACGTCTGAGGGGAGACCTCTGAACCTCTTGTATTTCAACGTTTACTTCTTTTCCCAGGTCAGGGAAGTTCTCTGCTATAATTTGTTCCAGGACTCCTTCAGCACCTTTCCCCCTCTCTTCCTGTTTGGGATTCCTATGATACGGATATTGTTGTGTTTGACCGTGTCGCTGAGCTCTCGAACTCTTCTTTCATGTTCCTGGATCAGTTTGTCTCTTTTTTTTTGTCAGCTTCTTGTTTTTCTATAATGGTATCTTCTAAATCACTTATTCTCCTTTCTGTCTCTTCAGTTTGTGCATTGGAGGCCTCTTATTTATTATGTATCTCATTTATAGCATTTTTTTATTCTTTATGCTTATTTTTATTCTCCATTTTGTCTGTAGCCATAGTTTCTTTGATATCCCCTATTGTTTTTTCAAGCTCAGCTATTAATTTTATGATTATTATTCTAAAATCTTGTTCAGTTATTTTGCTTATATCTGTTTTCAGCAGTTCATTATCTGTCAATTCTTCTTGGGATTTCTTTGGAGTAGAGCTCTTTCATTTCATCATTTTAGTTAGCTTTCTGGCTCTTGTTAATTTTAAAGACTTATTATGCTCTCTGCACCTGTGAGCACTGCTGTATCGAAGAAGATCCTTTGACTGTCCAGGGCTTATCCTTTCAGAGAGTGTTTTTTGAATGGTATATCTTGGTCTCTCTTGTTGAGACCTTGGTTATTTTATTTTCCTACTCGTAGTGATATTTGGGCCTCTCCACCATGTGTACTTTGGCTTGTTTCTTGAGGTAGCCCTGGAGATGAAAACAGACTGACAAACACACAGGGAGCAGGAGCACACAAACGCACAGACATCTCTGACTAACATGCAAACTGAGAGGGAAAGTGAAAAAGTTAAGAGAAAAGACAGAGGAGGGAGGGCGAATAATAGAAAACAAAAAAAATACATAAAAAAGTCAAAAGGAAGAAAAGAAAAGGGAAAAAGAAGAATACCAATGGACAAAGAACGGTTTATAGCATATAACCGGATTTCCCAGCTACAACTAAATAGCCGGGTGTGTGCAGTGCTGGTGGAAGAGCATAGAGACAGAGAGAGAAGACAGGGTGGGGATGAGGCAAAATTGGAAATAGAATGAACAGGCAGAAGGGATAAGAAGCTTTTTTCAAAGAGGTAAAGGGTGGAGTATGCTTGGTTAGGTGATAGAAGGATGCTGGTGTTATCCAGAGACACTATATAGTCTAAATACTCCTGAGAGAAAGAGATGAAAAGGTCGGGAGGTGTAGAAATTGCATCTAAATGTGATTGTTTAAGCACGCCAGTGACCAGAGTTAATGAGGTCAGTGTTCTGGGGAAAAGAAGAAGAAAAGAAAAAAAAAAAAGGAAAAGAGAAGGGGGGCAGCTCTCCAGCAGGGATGGGCGTGGTGTGATCCAATGCGTCAGGAGGGAGTTCTGCCTTGGCGGTTGTAGGCAGGAGTGACGGCGCTCCGTCTGGCTTTTATGGGCGTGTAAACTCCCTGGGCCAGGGGCTCAGCCAAAGTTTGTTGCGCTTTTCAACCCAGGCCAGTCCAAGCCTCCAAATCCCAGTCCTAGCACCCTGCTGAAATTGCCTCAGGCGATCCCCTGGCTACCCCCTCAGGGCAATTCCAATCTTCCAGGCTAGCTCTGGGGGTGGAGCCAGAAGCCGCTGTTCCCTTCTCCTCCGGGTGGGGCTGGGGGGCCTGGGCGGGGCGGGGGTTTTGTCTGTGGGGCGCGCTGAGCCTGCTGGAGTGAGGAAATTGAGGTCCGTCTGTGTCTCTTCACCTAAAACACGAATTCGCTGGCAAATCTCCCAGTTTTTAGCTCTTTGCCTTCCCTCTAGAGCTCCAGCCAGCCAGGAATGCGGATGCCTGATGCCTGCACGCGGCTCCTCCAGGGGTCCAAGCCCACCAGGAGGGCAATGGCAGCAGGCGCGCAGCTTCTCCCAGCCAGCCAGTAGTCAGCACAAAGGAGCAAACCACAAGAGCAGCCCCTCTGTGGTGAGTTGGAGCGTTGGCGCCTGGTGCACAGGTATTTTGTGCGCAAGGTCTTTCTATGCCCCGAGCAGAGGTTTTTCTGTTCGGACTCTCTCTCTTTTTCCCCTCTCACTCCCCGCAGAGGGAGATCCCCCTGTCCCTCCAGTCTCCTATCCAGGCCCGATTTTATCTTCCCCAGTTCTCACTCACGTTAGAAGGCTTTTTCAGTGGATTCTGCATCCTTTTTCTCCCAATCTCTTGGGTTTCTTACGGTTTCCTATGGCTTCAGATCTTTTCCGTGTGAGGTATGGGCGTGAGTGCAAGTACGAGCTCCTTACTTCTCTGCCATCTTGCCCCTCCCCCCTCAAAATGTCCAATTTTCAACAACAAATAAATTATCAGATCTGCAAAGAAACGAGAAAGTATAGTCAATATATAGGAGAAAAAATAGTCAATAAAAACTGTCCTTGAAGAATCCCAGACATTGGACTAACTAGACAAAGACTTTAAATCATCTATTTAAAATACTTTTATGGGCTCCTGGGTGACTCCATCAGTTGAGAATGTGACTCTTGATTTTGGCTCATTTCATGATCCCAGGGTTCTAGGATTAAAGCCTGTGTTCAGCTCCATGCTGAGTGTGGAGCTTGCTTAAGATTCTCTGTCTGTCTCTTTCTCTCTCTCTCTCTCTGGCCCTCTCCTCTGTTCATGCTCTCTTTCTCTCAAATAAAAAAGTTCTTTCTCTTTCCCTTTGTCCTTGTCTTTCACTTGTGCACTTTCTCTAAAAAAAAAAAAAAAAGATAAATAAAATAAAATTTTTAGAGGTAAAAAATAAAATAAACATAAATAAAATAAATTGTTTTTAGAGGTAAAGGAAACCATGTAAAAAAATCTAAAGGAAGCCATGAGAACAATAGCTAATAAAATAGAAAACATCAGTCAAGAGACAGAAATTTCAAAAAGAAGCATATAGAAATTTTGGAGTGAAATTGAAATGAAAAATTCACTGGAAGCATTCACTAGCAGATGTGACATGGCACATGAAATTGATTGAGATAATCCAGTCTGAGAACCCAAAGGAAAAAAATGAAGTAAAATGAAATGAAAAGAGCCTAAGAGACCTGTAGAACACCACTTAGCATACCAGCATATGAATATATGCATATGGGAGACTAAATAGGTGATAAAGAGAGGGACAGAAAGAATATTTGAACATATAATAGCTGAAAACCTCCCAAATTTGATGAAAAACATTAATCTACACATCCAAAAAGATCAATGAACTCCAGGTAGGATAAAAATTATCCACAGTGCAAAACATTATAATGAAACTGTCAAAATCCAAAGCCTAAGGAGAGAATTTTGAAAGCAGCATGAGAAAACTCATTATGTACAAGGGTTACTGAATAAGATTAACAGCTGAATTCTCACTGAAACAATGAAAGCCAGAAACAATGTGATGACATATTAAAAACACACAAAGAAAAAAAATTGTCAATGAAGCATTCTAAAGATAAAACCAAAACAACTGAGTTTTGTTGCTAGTAAACATGTCCTCAAAGAAATGCTAATGGGAGTTCTCCAGTATAAAATTAAAGGACGCTAGAGAGAACTTGAATTCATGTGAAGATGTAAAGAACATGGTAAAGGTAACTACATAGGTTAATATAAAAGTCAGTATAGGGGCGCCTGGGTGGCTTAGTCGGTTAAGCGTCCGACTTTCGCTTAGGTCATGATCTCTCGGTTCGTGGGTTCGAGCCCCGCGTCGGGCTCTGTGCTGTCTGCCTGCTCGGAGCCTGGAGCCTGTTTCAGTCTGTGACTCCTTCTCTCTCTGACCCTCCCCTGCTCACGCTGTCTCTCTCTCTCTCTCTCTCTCTCCTAGAAATAAATAAAACATTAAAAAAAAATTAAAAAAAAAGTCAGTATAATTATGTTTTTAAATTTTTTAATTCCTTTTTCTTCTTTCACTTAAAAGACAACTATGTAAAACAGTAGTTATAAATCTGTGTTGATGGACACAGAAGGCAAAAAGATATTATTTGTTTTAACAGCATAAAGTGAAGAACAGATCTGTATAGGAGGGATGTTTGCATACTATTGAAATTAAGTTGGTAATAATCTTAACTAGATTGCTGTAAATTATTAACCATAATGCTCAGGAAACCACCAAAAAAGTGAAATTCACAACAGCCAAATGTAGAACCAACCCAAATGTTCACCAGCTGATGAACAGATAAACAAATTACAGGGTGTTCATGTAATGGAATACTGCTCAGCAATAATTAAAAATAATGTGTGTTGGGGCAGCGGGGTGGCTCAGTCAGTTGAGCATCCAACTTCAGCTCAGGTCATGCATGATCTTGCAGTTTGTGAGTTTGAGCCACACATCCAGCTCACTGCTGTCAACCTGTCAGCAGAGAGCCTGCTTTGGATCCTCTGTTTCCCTCTCTCTGCCTTTCCCCTGCTTGCACTTTCCTAAAAAATAAATTGAAAAAATAAAAATAATTCAACAACTTGGATGAATCTCACAAACATTGCATTGACTAAAAGAAATTAAACACAAGAGAATACATACTATATAATTCACTTTCTATGTAGTTCTAGAACTGACAAAATTAATCCAGGGTGATAGAAATGAAAAGAGTTGTTTTCTATGTGGGTAGAATTATGACTGGAACAGGGCACAAGAGCACTTTCTGAGGTGATGAAAGAATTTTTTCTCGTGATTATGTGGTCGTTACATGATTATATAAATTTATCAAGCATCATTGACTTGTACACTTAATATCTGTGTATTTCACTACAGGTAAATTTTGTCTCTATTAAAATAAAAAGTATGGTATATATCGTGGTTTATTAAATCAGTGTTTATATTCAACTTTCTCTAAGCTTATCATCAAAATATGTAAAGTATTACTAAGGGGAATACTCTTCATCATTTCATTTTGTCAGTGAAGAAACAAATACATGATACCTCAATCTTCATCCATTTATGGATGAAATGGATGAAAGGTTAAAGAAGATGTGGTATATATATATACCACACACACAATGTACTATTACTACTATTCCAGCGAGCGAGAGAGAGAGAGATAGACACAATAGAATGAAATCTTGCCATTTGCAACAATGTGGATGGAAACTGGAGGGTATTTTGCTAAGTGAAATTCGTCAGAGAAAGATAGATGATTTCATATGATTTCACTCATATATGGAATTTGAGAACCTCAACAGATGAACATAGGGGAAGGGAGAGAAAAAATAAGATAAAAAAAAAGAGAGGGAGGCAAAGTAATAACAGCCTCTTAAATACAGAGAACAAACTGAGGATTGCTGGTTGGGAGGTGGGTGCGAGAATGGGTTAAATGGGTGATGGGCATTAAGGAGGGTACTTTTTGGGATGAGCACTGGGTGTCATATGTAAGAGATGAATCACTGAGTTCTACTCCTGGAGCCAAGACTACACTGTATGTTAACTAACTTGAATTCAAATTAAAAAACAGAAAAAAAAATTGGGGCACCTGGATGGTTGGTTGAGTATCTGACTTCAGCCCAGGTCATGATGTCATGGCTTATGAGTTTCAGGCCCATGTTGGACTCTGTGCTGACAGCTCAGAGCCTGAAGCCTGCTTCAGATTCTGTCTCTCTCTCTCTCTCCCCCTCCCTCCTAAATATAAATAAACATTAAAAATTTTAAAAAGAAAACGAAAAAATTTTAAAATGGCTTATGTCATTTAATTTTAGGAACAAATACTGTTTCTCCTTGCAAATACTACTTCCCCCAATGTGTCCAAAAGCAAAATTTTCTATGTGTATAGGTTCATTTGTAAAGATATATATTCTCCCTACAGGGTCCATTATGCCTCCCACCCATCTCCCTCCCACAAAAAAACCATATATTTTGTGTTTTGTAAAATTTATGGGCATAAAAATTTCTAAATTTATGTGGGCATGTTCAACCAGGTGTCTGGTAGGTTTATTAAGGGTTTATATTTTCATGGAAGTAGATTGTTTCTTTTAAGGTAGAAATACCAGTCAGAATATCTCTTCTTCAGTAGCTGCTAAGAATTCACCTTAGAAATGTCTCACAGTGTGACATTCTGCCCAAGGGACAGGGGAGTTTTGGCTAGAAAATTTTCTTGCTTGTCTCCAGTTTATACAGAATTAAAACATGTAATTTTCGCAGCAGGTAAAATAACTTTGCTTTCTCCAAGAGGGTCTTCATTATATTGCCTTAAAGTGGCAAATGCATATTTTTTCAATGTTTTTTATAAAACATTTTAAGTGTCTTTTTAATCAAGAGGATCCTCAAAGTGTCAAGTATTCTCAAATGCCCTTTCCTCAAATCCCATTTATCAATATCTCTTTATTTTCTCATTAAAAAAAAGTTTTTATTTACCTTTAAGAGAGAGAGAGCATGACTAGGGGACGGACAGAGACAGAGGGAGACACAGAATCTAAAGACAGTCTCCAGGCTCTGAGCTAGCTGTCAGCACAGAGCCCGATGTGGGGCTCAAACCCACGAACTGTGAAATCATGACCTGAGCGGAAGTTGGACGTCCAACCGACTGAGCCACCCAGGTGCCTCTCAATATCTCTTCAAATGAAAGGACTTATTTTAACTTGAGAAATCTCAATAAGTAGACATTACTCATAAAAATTCACTGAGCACCAACTACATGCAATGACTGAGGTGGGAAGAATTGCAATGTTTGTCCTCAAAAGGCTTGCACTCCAGTAATGAGATATTTTATTTCTGAGTAGTAGGTTGCACCATATGATGTTGCCATTTTTGTAGGTAGATTATCGGCAATTCCTTATGGATAAGTCTATTGCAATCTGTAAAGTTTTCAGTCCAATGCAGTCTAGAAGAAAAGCCAGAGGATAGATCACGTTCAGACAGGGTTGTAAGTGGGTGGGAAAGAGGAGAAAAGAGGGAAATGATTGCCTTTTCTGACTCATTTGTTTGTTCCCTTTGTGGTCAGCTTGAAAATTCATTTCCTGCCAATCCATATTAGATAAATCTGCAGTTGTGCTTTGAGGGGGAGAAGCATAACAATAAGAGCATGACATAGATGACATGTCTTCTTGGACATTGTTGTGGACCATTCAAGATCTGAGCCTGTCAGTAAGTTACTATGTGATATTGAAATGTCTCTAGTTGGAGAACTTATTACCTGGGGTTGGGTGTAGGCATCTGAAAACTGGAGAACCTTTGTCTGGGAGAATGCACAAAACCCTTGGAATTTCAAAAAAAGTATTTGTGTGTTTCAATGGGAATATGGCATGCATTTTATGGAGGGCAAGTGACAAGGAAAGAGAGTCTATAATGGTCATCAGATTCTTCAAAGGTCTGTAACTCAAAAGAGCTTAAGTACTATAAAGATGTGAGTACATACTTTGGACATGAATAAGTATACGTTAGGGATATTGTGATTAGTGCCATGATGTCCAGAGAAGGAAAGAGGTCACTTTCAGTAGGAGGGATCAGTGAATAGTTTGGGAAGGAAGTTTGGCATTCAAGGCTAGGAGATTTTCTGCAATGGATTTGGCGAGAAGTGGTGAAGTCTAGAGCCAGGGGAGATGGAGAGCCTAGGGGTAGTGCAAGAGCTGCAAAGATAGAATTGGCAATATTTGGCCAACTGATTCACTGAGGAGCCAAGAGAGATGAAGGATTTGAAGATGATGTTAAACTTTTAAGCCTGGGTAAATGGGAGGATCAATTTCCCACTCAAAGAAATCTTGAAGTGTCAAATATTTCTTTACAAAATCCATGTCTCTGTTTTCTTCTTTAAAAAAAACTGGATTGACACTTTAGCTTTTTAATTCTTTATAATGGAAAACTTCAAACATACAAAAGTAGAAATAATAGTACATTGAACTCTCTTGTACCCATCACCCAACTTCAACAATTATCAATATCAAATACCAGGTTTCTGGTTCAGCAATAGCATAACCTGAAATTAAATTCTCCAATAATACAATTCTTCATAGATAGGGTTTCTACTATGATCCCTCCAAAAGTGTATATAAAATTATGTATGTATATGGACATTTGCATATCCACACAGAGAAAGGATCCATAGCATCTGATAGATTTTATGACACAGCTCCATCCCATGCTTCCCCTCCATCCCTTACCTCAAAGGGAGGATTGCTCCTATAGAAAGAATTTACTTAAGATATGATCTCCAGAAGGCTGAATACAAGTTAAACATTACTCTTGATGAGTTATTTTAATTCTTCAAGACTAGAGTACTATACACCTGAAACTAATATAACACTGTAAGTTAACTAAGTGGAATTAAAATAAAAACTTAAAAAAAAAAAGACTAGAGTATTAAAAAGGTAGAACACAAAATAAGTATATTCTTATTTGGGGCCGAGGAGGTCTGGAATATGGAATTATGCCCATAAAGAATATGTCTATATGGGGAGTTATATGGTTAATTTTTTGAGGAATTGCTGGGTCATAGGGGAGTTCTATAGTTAATTTTTTGAGGAAACTCCACACTGTTTTCCAGAGGGGCTGCACCAGTTTACATTCCCACCAACAGTGTAGGAGGGTGCCTATTTCTCCACATCCTCGCCAGCATCTAGAGTTCTCTGATTTGCTCATTTCAGCCACTCTGGCTGGAGTGATGTGGTATCTCAGTGTGGTTTTGATTTGTATTTCCCTGATGGTGAGGGACGCTGAGCATCATTTCATGTCTGTTGGCCATCTGGATGTCCTCTTTGGAGAAGTGTCTGTTCATGTCTTCTGCCCATTTCTTCACGGGATTGTTTGTTTTTCAGGTGTGGAGTTTGGTGAGTTCCTTATAGATTTTGGATACTAGCCCTTTATCTGATATGTCATTTGCAACTATCTTTTCCCATTCCGTCGGTTGTCTATTAGTTTTATGGATTGTCTCCTTTGCCTTGCAGAAGCTTTTAATCTTGATGAGGTCCCCATTGTTTATTTTTGTTCTTGATTCCCTTGCCTTTGGGGATGTGTCAAGTAAGAAATTTCTGCGGTTGAGGTCAAGGAGGTTGTTTCCTGCTTTCTCCTCTAGGGTTTTGATGGTTTCCTGTCTCACATTCAGGTCCTTTATCCATGTTGAGTTTATTTTTGTGTATGGTGTGAGAAAATGATCTAGTTTCATTCTTCTGCATGTTGCTGTCCAGTTCTCCCAGCACCATGGGTTAAAGAGGTTCTCTTATGACCCAGCAATAGCACTGCTAGGAATTTACCCAAGGGATATAGGAATGCTGATGCATAGGAGCACATGTACCCCAATGTTCATAGCAGCACTCTCAACAATAGCCAAAACACGGAAAGAGCCGAAGTGTCCATCAACGGAAGAATGGATCGAGACGATGTGGTTTATCTATACGATGGAACACTACATGGCAATGAGAAAGAATGAACTCTGGCCATGTGTAGCAACATGGATGGACCTTGAGGGTGTTAGGCTGAGCGAAATAAGTCAGGCAGAGAAGGACAAATATGATATGTTTGCACGTATAGGAGGATTAGGAGGAACTTAATGGAGGACCATGGGGGAGAAGAAGGGAGAAAATAGTGGGGGAGAGGGAGGGAGGCAAACCATGAGAGACTCTTGAATGCTGAGAACAAACTGAGGGCAGATGGGGTGGTGGGAGGGGATGGGGGTGATGGGCATGGAGGAGGGCACTTGTGGGGATGAGCACTGGGTGTTATATGGAAACCAACTTGACAATAAACTATTTAAAATAAAAAAAAAGAATATGTCTAGATGGACTTACCTGCAAGCACTGGTTGCTTAGCTATATACTAAAGTTTAAGGAATTTGGAAAAGAAAGCTTAACAAGGATATGGGCTTTGATTATATACAGAGGCTTTATTTATTCATTCAGCAAGTATTTAGGGAAAATCTATTAAGTACCAGGCACTATGCTAGTCCCTAGAGGTACAGAAACAGTCTCTACTTTTGTGAAGCTTACATTTTAGTAGCCAACACAGAAGTCACCCAAATTACCATAAAATAAGCATATATTAATAAAATGTGATAACCATTAAAAATGAAAGGCACAGAAATAGCATGTGCAAAAACTCAGTTGTTCTTGAATACTGAGAACAAACTGAGGGCTGGTGGGGGTGGGGGAGAAGGGAAAGGGAGTGATAGGCATGGAGGAGGGCACTTGTGGGGATGAGCATTGGGTGTTATATGGAAACCAACTTGACAATGCACTAAGAATGAAAAAAAAGAAACTCAGTGTTGGGAATGAGCATAAAAGTGTATCTGGACCCTAAATCATTACTACAAATAACAGGAACTAAAATTATAAATGTATCTGATGCTCAGATTGTGAGGAAAATCAGACTGCATTAGGAAATTTGAGGGGATGGTAGGCAAAGGACAGACCCTGTGGGACGTTGAAGGCCATAGTAAGGAGTTTTGTCTTTGAAAACTATTGGAAGCTTTTAAAGTTTTTAGTGCGGGTTCTGGAAGGAGGGAAAGTAAATTGACATGATCATATCTGTATTTTGAAAAGATGAATCTTCCTGGCATGTGAATGCCATATTTCAAGAATGGGCACATGTGTGTGGTGAGTGAACAGTTTGGTGGATATTGCAGAAGTTTAGGTGAGAGATGACGGCATTTTTAGGCTGGTGGTAATGAAGATGGAGCAGATTTGATGCTATGGAGTACTTTAGCCTACTAAACAGTTTTGACACAACCTATTGCAATGAAAAGTTTGAGCCTCACTACTCATATATGTTATAGAGTTTCCTGGTAATTCAGCTGTTCAACAAGGTTAAAGCTCTGAGACATACCAGAAGCCACATAGGAAGTGGCCAAGTCTGGCCTTGAGCACAGACATGCTCAGGTTGTGGATAGAGGATAATAACCATTGATTAATTCCATAAAAACTTGATCAAGTATCCCTATGATGGTGTACTGAGCAGAAAACAGAGGTATCCCACAAAAGTAACTTCTGGTATACAAAGACATAAGCATCACCTCAATATGTATGATCTACTCAACGAATAAATTCTAAGTATTGGATAGATACTATTGAACTTGGCTCTGTAAAATTGCCAAGGGAAATTCATGGTGTAGACATGCTGAGGAGTCTGTTAGAGTGATTTTTTAACTATTAGGATGGGAATATGGGGAAAGTCAACTGTCTTAGGTGTAAGTAAAGGAAGCTTAATGATTATTTCCCCTAAAGAAAAAAAAGGCAAGTCTTGATTTTTATCATGGTTGATCTTCTGTAATGGTGTTTTTTTTTTCCCCTCTTTTAAGACTCCTGTAAGACTGTCATTAATAAAGGGATAGTAGCCCTTTAAGACTAGGCTAGCTGAATATGAGAATCCACAAATGTCAACCTTTGAAGGTCTTTAACTTCTGGAAAAGATATATGCACAATTTACGTCATGAATCTCAGTTTACAGTAGCCCCCTGATTGGTCTGGCTGCTCTGCCAACTCTCTGGAATCCTTGATACCTCAAATAAGCTAGCTAACAACCTTCTTGCTTACATCTCAGATCACCACCTAGCTGCCTCTCCTCTGTCTCCTACCTTCCTGAATCCTGTCAGCCTCCCATTCTCTGCCATTTTACACTGCCTCATTTCTGGGTGTACGTGAAAATTTTTAACATAATCAATTGTCCTTCATGTGAAATCATCAGAAATCCTTGGAAGAACACTCTGAAGCAGTGGTTCTCAAGTCTGGCTGTGTATCAGAATCACTTAGCAGAACTTAGAAATGGAGACTCCTTAGTTTGATTTTGTGTTAGACTCTCTGGAGGATGATTCCCCAGAAAATGCATTTTTAGAAAGATTCCCAGGTGTTTTGGAAGCAATGAACCACAGTTGAAGAATTTCTGAAAATTCTTTACCTTGTGTTCCACTTAGAAATTCCAGATTCAAGAGAAGAAAAGTCGGGTCAGCATGCTGCCCTTTATGCTCCTCTCAAGAAACAATTTACCACTTCCTTTAGCATAGTATTGAATTAGAATAATAGTACTAACACCAGTTGATACAGAAGATACATCATTTTCCATTGATGGTAACAACTACCATTTATGGAGTTCATGCTATGTTTTAGTCACTGTGCTAAATGTTTTTCACAATTTTTAAAATTTAACCTTTTCTTTAAAATCCCATGAGGATTTATATTAACCATATGAGAAAAATGACACTTGGAGGAGTTAAGTAACTTGCTGGAGAATAACCGGCCAATTTAGAATTCGAATCCAGGACTGATGCCAATATTCATGGTCTTAGCCACATAGCCATCATCTCATAATAAACACATGGCAGAATTGAGAACCAAATGGAGGTCTTCCTCCTCTTCTGAGTTCTCCGGAGCTCACTATAAGGTGCTCCATAGTGTGACCCAGAACCCCCCTGTGATTGCTGGAGGAGTTAGGGCAGAAAAGACCTGTAGAAGCTGCCCGTAAAGAAGGTTTAATCTCATAATCTCACTGGTGAGTCTCATGAAAATGCTTATGATAACAAACCTGAGGCAAAATAAGTATTTTGTGTATCTTGGCTATTTTTAGGATCTATCAGCCATACAATTCCAGTTAAAATCTTAGCTACTTCCTCTATTTTGCTGTGATGCCATTGCTCACTGTGAAACCTCCAGCCAACCTAAGGTTGCCAATACTGCAGATGAATCTGCTGGTAGCAGCAGAGGGCCCCTGATGCCGTTGTCTTCTTGACCACTATCACTCCATGGTTTCCTCTCCACAGATAAGCAGTACTTTCTGTTAACTAGCACAGCCAGTTGCTTTTGTTCAGACTCAGAAGTGGAATAAACACAAAAAGGTGCCTTCTCCTTAATCGCTGTTAAACTACTGTAATCAAGGCAAAGTGCTCTGCAAGCCACAAAAGTTAATGGATGTTTGGCAGAGTTCTAAGAACAGGACAAGAAACAAAAAAATTTGCAAAAGATGGGATTCATGTTCAGTTATTAACATTTGTATCACAGGTTCTATTTCTGCTACATTCACCAGGGACAAATAACACACCAGCTTTGATCCTGCTATTTAAAATGAAGCTATAAAGTGATGTAGTACAAGGGCTGCCCATTATAAAAATCCAAATAGAATGTAGTACACTATGAATTGTTCTAAGACTCCTCATAATTAAAAGGAAATAGTTGCTAATGTTCTTATTTTTAAACCTTATTTTAAATTTAACTCATATATAATGTTTGAGCCAAATACCTAAAGAAAAATTTATTTTTGGTGTTTCCTTTTGCATATACTACATTTCATTTTATATTGTGTCACACAGTATTACAACCCGAGTAACGCACAGAATGAACATTTACTAGTCAATAGAAATGGTGTATCCATTTCTGACTATCTGTGGATATCAGATCCAGTATTGTACTTCCTGAACAATCATATCTTAAAGTAAGAGGTAAAGCTACAACACATACAGTCAATGAAGATTGTTCAAGTTAGGTGGGCCATTTAGCCATAGAATGGTTCCATGAAAAGATTAGGGGCCTCTACTTTACCATCTTCTGAAATGCTTCTTTGATACAGTTTGTGCAAGTACACACACACTGAAATAATTTGATGCTGGCAAAATGTCAACTGTCTGAAGTAACAACTGAGGCATATGTGAGTTTTTTGTCACAACTAGAGACGCAAAAGTGGGAAGGTAGATTTCTGCCTAATCTTTTAGGAGAGTCCAGATACAAGCCTGATAAATTCCAAGCTGCTTCTTCCTCAGTGCAGCAGCTGGGAAAGATGATTTTACATACAGTTGCTGCTCTCAAGAAACAGCTCTCTGTCATCTTCTTCTTATCTAAGTATATGGATGAACGTTACTTTATAAATCGAGTCAGGCTTTTAAGAAAAAGTCCTGTAAGGGCAACACTCAGCAAACTTGCCTTCTATTTTTTCCCAAAACTAAAAAAACAATTGTCTCAAAGTTTATCTCTTTGTCTTCAGAATTAACCACAATTCATCTTATGACTATATCAGGAAAGCTTCTGGAAATGCTGCCTAATCTACCAGAAGTTTCTTCCCTGAGCTCAATTGTATACTCACAAGAAAATAGGCACTTGGGATTTAGGCAGAGTGACCCACCCACTAAACTTGACTAAAGGCTAAATCTAAAATTCTGATAACCTCTATTTAGAAAGACACAAATTCTCAACATATTATTCAATTTAAAAAACTCACATTTTGACTTCTAGGCTTTTTAAAAATCAGTCATCCCAGGAACCCTTAACTCTACAGGTAGAAATTGTCTCAGTGTAATAATCACAGAATAACTTTTTTAGACCTCTTTTCATCCTAAGTAGATGCCATCAAAAGACATGTCTATCTTCTGGTGCAGGGTGAACTGTCTTCATGTACTTTGGACTATATATAAAACAGAGTTCTTCTGAAATGTGTCCGTATTTCCTAGAAGTATTTACCTAATTAGCCCCTCTACCTTATTCTCACCAAAGAGAATATCAGATACTAGTCCTCCAAGACTTATGTTTTGTTGAGTATCAGCAGAGGTACCATTAGCAGAACACTATGACAATTGGTTTATATCATTGATTCTTCAACTGGTCAAACACCAATAACTCCACCATCTGTTTGGAAATCTGTGACAGGAGAAAATGGATCTGGCAAGGGAAACATTTCCAGTTTGTCTTTGGACAAAAGCATAACTCTTGTGTGGTGGTTTCCTCCTCCTTTTCTCCACAGTTTTACACACAGCAAAATGCTGGTTTTGAAAGTGGAATCAGTGACTGGACTGAAGAAGCAATATTTAGAACACTGCACACATTTGACAAGATAGAGCTCTAAGGAAAGCAAAATATTACATTATCAGTGGCAGTGAAATTTGCTTACAAAGCGGGTCCATCAGTGTCTCCACTTCCAACTATCTTTTTCCTCCCACTTCCCTTATTTTTCCCCTTCTGTTGGCTCCTTGGAGCTGCACTAAATCATGTGAAATAAAATGAGTTTGAATAGTAAAAGCATCAAGATTTCACATTCTGCAGCATAACAATGAACTGCCTTATGTTAGAATTCAAGCTTGTTAGCAAGGCTCACAAATATCATCTCCTTTGGTGGCAATTTCTTGTCCATTCAGGAAAGTGGTTTTTCCTACCAGAGTCAACATCAACCATACCTTGTGAGCTGCAGATGGGGTCTCTTTGCCACAGTTCCACATTCTATGCTATAGGACACCCAATTAATATTTGTACATGAGGGTGTCAGCATCTATGCTGGGTCATTTGGTGGCATCACGTTGATTACATGATGGGAAATGTAGCTCAAAGGGACTTTTTTTTTTTTTTGGAGAACCAAGGATATTCCAAAGAAGAGAGCCAGTGCCCAAGCACAAGTCTTCAAGGCCTATCAATTTTGTGGGATGTAGAAGAGTAATTGCCTAAAGAGAACCAGGCAGGCAGGAAGCCTTTCCAGCTAATCATGACTCTATTCAATAGCCTGCCTATTCCGCAGCCTGGGTAGTTGTTGCTTATCTCAGACCTATGATCCAGTCCAGTCCTGAGAGCTCGGGGAGAGTGGAGTTGAAATGTGCATGTCAATTTGGTGGGCAAAAAACACTTGGAAAATGTTGGAAAATTTAAGTTGAGACTACCAAGCAAAGCAATTACTGTTTTTGAGGCTATGAATATTCTCCCCTGCTCTCTCTACCTAGAAGTGTTTAAAGTCTTTGAAAATATCAGGCAAGAGACTTATTATCCCACTTCCTAGCAAATAGGAAAGGGCAAGTTTGATGAGGAAGTCTTTAGGGGGCAAATTGTCCATGCTTGATTTGAAATAGAAAACAATTTTTTTATTTTTTTAAATAAAGTTCCTAAGATAAAGTGGGTCAGCAACTTGAGTATGTAGAAGAGATTAACAGTAAGCAAGTATTTTTTTATTTCACTTGGTTATCAGAATTAAACTCTAAGCCTCAGAAAGCCTGACATTTGGCACATTTCAAATCTTTATTCAGAGCTAATTGCTACACCTATCTAGGATATAGATGAAGAAAAATGTCTTAAAATTTATAGAGAGATCAGAGGAGGGATAATATGCTGGTGAGAAACATGTTTGCATTTTCCTAACTCAAGAAGAGTTTTCTTTTTATAATGTTATTTATTTTGAGAGAGAGAGAGAGAGAGAGAGAGAGAGAGAATCCCATGACACAGGGCTCGAATCCACGAACTGTGAGATCATGACCTGAGCTGAAACCAAAACTCAGACACTTAAAGAACTTAGCCACACAGGCACCCTTCAAAAATGATTTTTTAATTGGAGTTTTGAAAGGGAAAGTTAACCTCTGCAGGTGTCTGAAATGAAAGTAGATACTTTGTTTTCTACCTATGTTGGGATATGTGTTGACTGTGAATTCTTGCTTTTGGAGCAGTAGAACAGGAATACAGATGATGTAGGAATAGAAGCAAAACTGTTTTCATCTTCCTGGAAAATTTGGTTATTAGCAACAGGAAAAGTGATTTTGAATGGTTTATCTTCCCAGAAGGAGAAAAGGTATTCAAGGATAATCTCTAAAAGAATAGTGCAGCAAAAGTCCTACTCTACGTCTTGTCCATTTGGTCACCACAGGAACTCTGAGAAAGGCAAGAAATATCACCAAATCTGCATCCTTTGGTCCCATGGGAGAGATGAGGCAGACATTTCAGGACTGAGTGGCTTCTGGGAAATCAGAGAAGACTCTTGAATTTTAAAACATGTTTAAGTCTCATTCCTTCCTGTTTCCCTAGGATTCATTCCCCTAAGAGAAGGAATTTACAGTCAATATAAATTCTATATACTCCATGTAGTCTATAATTAGAAAGCAAAATATTTACTGCAACCACAGAGATACTAAGTGGCAGCAACAACAAAACCTTTTTCTGGAGTCTATTTATCCATCTTGATACCATTGTATTTTTCTCCTCCTTTCTCAGACAAATTCCTTAAAAGAATGGTCTAGTTGAGATTCACTGTCTCCATTTGCTTGCTTCTCAGTCACTTCTCAAACATGTGCATTCTGGTTTTCTTTCCAACCCCTAGAACCACCCACCACCACAAACAACCAACTACCACAACTTCCTTGATGATATTCTAAGCATGGAAGCTGGTGGGCTGCATGTAATAAAATCTAAGTACTCTTTTTACTCTTGTTCTCTCTTGTTTGACCTACCATCAGCATTTGATATTTGACCTTCCTCCTTCAAGTTCTTTCTTCTGTTGGTTTCTGTTACACTGCCTTCTGCTGAGGGCAATATTATTTTCATATTAAAAGATTTTTTAATTTAGTCGACACGCAGTGTTACACTAGTTTCAAGTATACAGCATAGTGACTCCTCAAGCTATACATTAGTCTAGCTCACAATTACAACTATCATCTTGTCATCATACAATACTATTACCATACCATTGACTATATTCCTTATACTATACCTTTTATTCCTGTGACTTATTCATTCCATAACCAAAAGCCTATATCTCTGACTCCTTTTCATCCATTTTACCCATGCTCCCACCCCTCTTTCCTCTGGCAACCGTCTGTTTGTTTTCTGTATTTATGGGTCATTTTCTACTTTTTTGTTTGTTTGCTTATTCATTTGTTTTGTTTTTTATATCACACATATAAGTGAAATCATATGGTATTTGTCTTAGTGTGACTTATTTCACTTAGCATAATACCCTCTTGGTCTATCCAAGTTGTCACAAGCGGCATGATATCATTCTTTTTTATGGCTGAGTAATATTCCTTTGTGTATTTGTGTGTGTGTGTGTGTGTGTGTGTGTGTGTGTGTAATCTTCTTTATCCATTCATCTATCAATGGACACTTGGGTTCCTTCCATGTCTTACTTATTTTATTTCTACTTATCTGACTACTCTTTTTCAGATGTTTTGTGAGCTTCTCTTTCTCTGTCCAGTCTTCAAATGCAGGTGTTCCTAAAAAGCTATATTCTAGGTCTTATGCTTTTTTATTATGTGCTCCTAATGGTCTATCTCATGCCCTCATAAATATAGCTTCATGTCTGACCCCTCTTTCATGCTTCAGTTTCATATATCTGACTAATTGGCATCTCCACTTGGACATCTTACCCTAAACTCCAAACTCCAATATTAAAATCATCTTCCTCCCTAAACCAGCTACTTTTCTTGTATTCCCTATCTTAATAAATGACATTACTGCCCCCCACAGTAAGTTATGCAAATCAGAAACAAGATGCCATCCTTAATTCTTTATTTCCTCTGTTTTCCCATATCTAGGTTGAATATATTCTTCTCAAATCTGCCCAGTCTGCTCTTTCTCCATACCACTACAGTAGCTCAGGCCACCACCACCTGTAGCCTGCCAATTGTAGTAACGGCCCCTTAACTCTTTTCCCCTCACCCCTCCTTATCTTTTCCAACTAGTTTTACCATACTACAAAGTGGTCTTTTCCAAGACATGGCCCTGATCATGTCACTCCTTTATTTATATCTGATACATGGCTGCCTGTTCCCACATGATGAAGTCAGAGTTTTTAGAATGCATTACAAGGTTCTCCATTATCTATACTTTCTTTTTACTTACCCAGTTCTATGTCTTACCACACTTCCCTTTATGTTTTATATTCTAGCTATGCTTAAGTGTTTTTCAGTTTTTCAAAACTGTCCAGTTTTTCTTTCTCTTGAACTTTCATACTTGCCATCTTCTGGGAATGATCTCCTACCATACCCCACCTCTTTTCCTCCTAGCTTTTGTGATTCATCTGAGTTGCCATTTCCTCAGAGGGGTGGTTAGATTATACCATAAAATCTTCTTTCCCCTGCATAACACTTATTAAACTTTTAGGTAATTGTGTGCTGGTTCTTCTGCTGAACTGTAGCCTCTGTGAGCAGACAGAACTGTGAGGAGTGGTGTTTCATTCACCACTTTATACCCAGTGCCTAGCATAACTGCTCAACAAACATTTGGTGAATAATTGGTTGGTTGAATAGGGACTTATGGAAAAGGAGGTAAGAGAAAAGTATTTACCTATTCTTTATCTTTGAAGAATGGTTAATAGTTAATGAGAAATGCCAAAAGTTACTCAAATATTTCATGGTCATTTTTAGAAGAAATTGTTCTAATACTTGGATTATTATAAACCTGGAAGAGTATGTCTACTTTGTATTGGAGATACAGAATAAATATTTTTTAATGTTTATTTATTTTTTAGAGGGGGAAAGGGGCAGAGAGAGAGGAACACAGAGGATCCAAAGCAGGCTCTAAGCTGACAGTAGAGAGCTTGAACCCACAAACCATGAGATCATGACCTGAGCTTCAGTCAGATGTTTAACTGACTTAATCACCACATGCCCCTGGAGATACAAAATAATTGTAATAATCGATCATACAGGCTACCTAAAGACATTTGAAAATGCTATGAACACGTGGCAGACTGACTTTCTTCAAGGGCAGCAGAGCAGCTGCTCAGGCAGTAGAAGTAGATCATAAGTGGGGGATTAAGGACACTGGTGCCTCTGTAAGAGAGTAAGGACACCAGCTGTAGTGGTGACAGAGAAATCAATGATGAGCTCAATAATCATCAAAAGCAAGAACTGCAAATGCTAATGTTATTGCAGTGGAAACTGTAAGCCACTGAGAGCATTTGAAAGGGGATGCTGATTTTTTGGTGTTACTAGCATACCTTTTCAATAAAAATTTGCTTTTCTGAAAGAGAAACAGTAGTAGTAAACTTTTTGTATCTAGAATTCTGCTTAGGGCATTCTTAGTTCCATTCTCCATATACAAATAGAGTAACCATTTCTTCTGAGTCATGAGAGGGAAGAAGATAGGCAAGCCCTTCTTGATTGTTTATTCTCTTTTATCCATTGAGCTGTTATGGATATGCTACCCATCACCTACTCCCTTCCCTTCCTAGGTTTGTATCTATAGCTAATATAAAAAGAGAAATCACCCAGTGCCTTTCCTTAGATAGAGTTATTCCTTACCTGCTGCTTACTTTGTAAACTCCAAATGGAAAAGAAAACAAAATAATCTTCAAGTTGCAAAAGAGATACTGAAAATGTTAAGGATATGGAAAAGAAATCAAACTTGTCACTTACATATTTCTGACTGAGCAACATACTTTCCCTTTATCTGAAGATATTTCATTTTGGAGCAACAAAGCTCTAGAGAATACAAAACAGCATATTGAGCATGTGTAATGCCATATTATCTTCAGTACCTTTACAAAGGCATGCTGAGATGTTTTCCTTTGAATGTTTACACATGTTTTTATTTGAATCTATGATTCAAAAGAAGAGGAAAAAGAAACAGACAGGGAAAGACCTTGAAGTGATATTAAACACCATGAAGCAAAATTGATCTCCATCTACCATGTTCCTTACAGGAAGCTAGTGTGCTCAACAACATTGCCCAGAGCAAAAGCCAAATCACCTACACTTAGCAGTTGGGCTCATCAGCTGCATAAAAGCTTTCCAAAAGTTTTACAGAAGTAAGAAAATGAATTCAAATAATAAAAAATATATTGTAGTCCTGGAAATTGCAACAGCAACCATTTGAGATTCTACTTTTAGATCAAGTTCAGGAAAAAGCTCTTATTTCTCTATACTGTATTATGTATCTACACTTAATTATTAAATATATTAATGATGTATCTGCTTACTTTTAGAATTACAATCAATATTTCCCCTGAAAACAGACATTTGCAAATTGAAAATGTCATCAAGAATGAGCAAATGTGGTATTCATTTCCTACAGCTTCAGATTCCCCACACCCATGAGCTGGTCTTCTGAGAAAGTGTGTTTATTGAGTCTTGTTTCACCATGATGCTATGTTAAAATAGCACTGAAAATCCTACAATATGGGTAACTATGTTATAACCTGGATATTCATCTCCCTCTCTGTGCCTTTGCTGCTTTCTCAGTCTTCTTCAGATCTCTCCTTGTCAATATAAGTGTGTGTGTGTCTTTTTTTTTTCTTTTCTTTTCTTTCTTTCCTTCCCCCTTTATAGCTATTACTTATTCTGAAACGGTCCATTAGAGTATGTAACTATTTATTTCAGTCTTTCACTGGCTCTATTTGTCCATTCTCTGCTAGCTTCTAGGCATCTTTTTTCTGTCTTTCTTCTTGGTGAATTTTTACTCACCTTTAATGCACTAAAGGATAACTGCCCTATTCTGTAACCTTTTCATGACCCTGCTTCACTACCACTTTCCAACCTCCTATTCCCTTTACTTTACCTTCTTATGGCATCTTACACATCTGGACTGTAATCACAATGAGAAGGGGCAGTATAGTTGATCAGGTCTGCTCTCAAAACCAGTCATACATAATATCTAATATGATTGAAGAATATTCAAAAGAATTATTGATATAAATGACTTATACTCCAGTACTTCAGTACTCATAATTTTACTGTTGGAACCTAGTCCAATTGCTACTAAAAGGAGAAGGAAGGTGTGCTTTTCTCTGTATATGGTCTTGGGTAGTTCTAAACCAATGGTGCATATGAAGGCATGAAGTTTCTCAGGTAATTTTTTGGGCAGAATTATATAACTTTTTCTGAATACACACATTCCCAGATCTCTGACACTACACTTACATGTTAGAATGATGTGCCTTAAACTTTGTTGTACATCAGAATTCCCTGGAGAAGCTTGTTTAAAATACAAATGCTTATTATCTAAAACAGACAAATTATGAAAACAGCCTGTGTCCATCAACTGATGAATGGATAGAAGATTATATATATCATGTATATATATGGAGCTAGAGAGTGTTATGATAAGTGAAATAAGTCAGAGAAAGACAGATACTGTAATAATTCACTCATATGTGGAATTTAAAGAATAAAACAAAAAGGCAAAGAGGAAAAGAGAGAGAGAGAGAGGCAAACCAAGAAACAGACTCTTAACAAACTGATGGTTACCAGAAGAGGGGTAGGAGAGGAGAAGGGTGGAATAGGTGATAGGGATTAAGGAGTGCACTTTTGATGAGCACTGGGTGTTGTATGGAAGTATTGAATCACTATATTGTACACCAGAAACTAATACTATACTGCATGTTAACTAACTGGAATTTAATAAAAACTTAAAAAAAGAAAAGTCAAAAAATAAATAAAATACAGATGTCTAGATCCTACCCCAGATTCAAAATTGGGGAGGAGAATGTTGGGTATTTGCATTTCTAAAAAGTTGTTATTATATATATACCACATCTCCTTTATCCATTCATCAGTCAATGGACACATGGGATGATTCTATAGTTTGGCTATTGTAGATAATGCTGCTATAAACATTGGGCTCCATTTTTCCCTTTGAATTAGTATTTTTATATTCTGTGGGTAAATACATAGTAATGCAATTGCTGTATCTTAAGGAAGTTCTATTTTTAACTTTCTGAGGCACCCGAATACTGTTTGCCAGAGTGGTTGCACAAGGTTGCATTCCTACACACCATTTCTAATGTCTGTTGTCTCTTGTGTTTTTGATTTTAGCCATTTTGACAGGTGTGCAGTGATATCCCATTGTAGCTTTGATTTGTATTTCCCTGATGATGAGGGGTAATGAGCATCATTTCATGTGTCTGTTGGCCCTCTGTATGTATTCTTTGGAAGAGTCTATTCATGTCTTCTGCCCATTTTTAAATCAGATTATTTGTTTATGGGGTGTTGAGTTGTATAAGTTCTTTACATATTTTTGTATACTAACCCTTTTATCAGATATGTCTTTGCAAATATCTTCTCCCATTCCATATGTGCCCTTTAGTTTTATTGATTGTTTCTTTCACTGTGCAGAAGTGTTTTATTTTGATGAAGTCCTAGTAGTTTATTTTTGCTTTTGTTTCCCTCACCTCAGGAGACCTACCTAGAAGGAAGTTGTTAATGTGAATGTCAAAGAGGTTACTGCTTGTGTTATTCTCTTGGATTTTGATGGTACATGTCTCACATTTAGAGCTTTCATCCATTTTTAATTTATTTTTGTGTATGGTGTAAGAAACTGGCCAGTGTCACTTTTTGCATGCTGCTCTCCAGTTTTCCCAACACCACTTGTTGACGAGATTGTTTTCTCCTATTAGATAGTCTTTCTGGCTTTGTTGAAGATTAACCGTTCATATATTTGTGGATTCATTTCTGGCTTTTCTATTCTGTTTTATTTATCTATGTGTATATTCTTGTGCCAATACCATACTGTTTTAATGACTACAGCTTTGTAATATAGCTTGAAATCTAGTGGTGCCTCCCACTTTGTTTTTCTTTTTCAGGATGTCTTTGGCCATTCAGTGTCTTTTGAACCTCCATACAAATTTTAGGATTCTTTGTTATGGCTCTGTGAAAATGCTGGTGGTATTTTGATAGGGATTGCATTAAATGTGCAGATTCCTTTCGTTGTATAGACATTTCAAGAATATTTTGTCTTTCAATCCATGAGCATGGAATATCTTTACATTTTCTTTGTGTCATCTTTAATTTCATTTATTAGTGTATTATAGTTTTCAGAGTACAGGTCCTTTACCTCTTTGATTAGCTTTATTCTTACTTATGTTATGGTTTTTGGTGCCATTGTAAATGGGATTGATTCCTTACTTTCTTCTGCTGCTGTTTCATTACTGGTGTATAGAAACGCAACAAATTTCTGCATGTTGATTTTGTATTCTGCAACTTTACTGAATTTGTAATGTATCAGTTTTGGCAATTTCTTGGTGGAGCATTTTGGGTTTTCTATATAGAGTATCAAGTCATCTGAAAATACTGAAAGTTTTACTTCTTCTTTGCTGATTTGGATGAATTTTCTTTCTTTTTGTTGTTTGATTTCTGTGGCTAGGACTTCCTATACTATATGAAATAACAGTGGTGAGGATGGACATCCCTGTCTTATTCCTGATCATAGAGGAAAAACATTCAGTTTTTCCACACTGAAGATGATATTAGTTGTGGGTTTTTCAATTAAGGCCTTTATTATCTTGTTATGTTCCCTCTAAACCTACCTTGTTGAGAGTTTTTATCATGAATGGATGCTGTACTTTGTCCAACGCTTTTACTGAATCTATTGAAATGATCCTATGATTCTTATCCTTTGTTTTATTAGTGTGGTGAATCATGTTGATTTATTTGTTAATATTGAATCACCCTTGCATCCTGGGAATAAATCACACTTGATTGTGGTGAATGATTTCTTAAATGTATTGTTAGATTTTGTATGCTAGTATTTTATTGAGAATTTTTGCATCCATGTTTTTGCATCTGGGATATTGGCTTGTAGTTCTCTTTGTTAATGGAGTTTTTATCTGATTTTGGTACCAAGATAATGCTGGCCTCATAGAATAAGTTTAGAAGTTTTCCATCCTTTTCTATATTTTGGGATAGTTTGACAAGAATAACGATTAAGTCTTCTTTAGCTGTTTGGTAGAATTCACCTGCGATGCCATTTGGTCTTGGACTTTGGTTTGTTGGTATTTTTTTTTTTTTATTACTGATTCAATTTCTTTGCTGGTTATTGGTCTATTCAAGTTTTCTATTTTATTTTGTTTCTGTTTTGGTAGTTTATATGTTCTGTGAATTTATCCACTTCTTGTAGGGTGTCCAATTTGTTGGCATATAGTATTTCATAATATTCTAATATCACTGTTTGTATGTGTGTGGTGTTGGTTTTGGTTTCTCCTCTCATTTGTGATTTTATTTATTTGGGTCTTTTTTATTTTTGATGAATCTGGTAGAGGCTTATCAATTTTAATCATTTTTTTCAAAGAACCAGCTCCTGGTTCATCGATCTGCTCTATTGTTTTAGTTTCTATATCGTTTGTTTCTGCTCTAATCTTTATTATTTCCTTCTGTCTGCTAGCTTTAGGCTTCATTTTTGGTTCTTTATCTAGCTCTTTTAGATGTAAGATTAAGTTGTTTATTTGAGATTTTTCTGGCTTTTTAAGGTAGATTTGTATTGTTATATATTTCCTCTTAGGACCACTTTTGTGGAATCCCAAAAGTTTTAGACTGTTGTATTTTCATTTTCATGTATTTTTAAATTTACTCTTCGATTTGCTAGTTGACACATTCAATGTTTAGTAGCATATTGTTTAACCTTTATGGATTTGTAGTCTTTCCACTTTTTTTTCTTGTGGTTAACTTCTAGTTTCATAGCATTGAGTTCAGAAAAGTTGCATAGTATGATTTAAATCTTTTTGTATTTGTTGAGGCCTGATTTGTGACCTAATATGTGATCTATTCTGGATAATCTTCCATGTGCACTTGAAAAAAATGTGTTTTCTGCTGGTTTAGGATGGGATCTTCTGAATATATCTGCTAAGGCCATCTGGTCCAGTGTGTTATTTAAGGCCATTGTTTTCTTGTTGACTTTCTGTTTAGATGATCTGCCCATTGATGTAAGTGGAGTGTTAAAGTCCTGGACTATTATAGTATTATAATCAATGAGTTCCTTTATGTTTATTATTAATTGTTTTACATATTTGGGTGTCTTCATGTTGGGTGCATAAATATTTACAAATGTTAGATCTTGTTGAATTGTCCCCTTTATTATGATGTAGTACACTTCTTTATCCTTTATTATAGTCTTTGGTTTAAATTCTAGTTTGTCTGATATAAGTATTGCTACTCTGGCTTTGTGTTGACATCCATTTGCATGATAAATATTTCTTCATCCCCTCACTTTCAATCTGCAGGTGTCTTTAGGTCTAAAATGAGTCTCTTGATGGCAGTATATGGATGGGTCTTAATTTTTATGCATTCTGACATCTTATTTCTTTTGATTGGAGCATTTAGTCCATTTACATTCAGTGTTATTATTGATGGATATGTATTTAATGACATTTTATTACTTGCTTTGTTATTGTTTCTGGAGATTTTCTCTGATCTTTTCCTGTTATTGTCACTTTTTGTCTTTCCTTTCCATTTAGAGCCTCCTTTAAAATTTCTGGCAGGGCTGCTTTAGTGGTCATGATCTCCTTTTGTTTTTGTTTGTCTATGAAGCTCCTTATCTCTCCTATTCTGAATGATAGCCTTGCTGGATAGAGTATTCTTGGCTGCAGATTTTTTTCCATTTAGCACTTTGAATATATCACGCTACTCCCTTCTGGCTTGCCAAGTTTTTCTTGAGAAATCTCCAGTTAGCCTTATGGGTTTTCCCTTGTAAGTTAAGTACTTCTTTTTTATTGCTTTTTTTTTTTAATCTTTAATTTTATTTATTTTTGAGAGAGAGAGACAGAGTGTGAGTGGGGAAGGGTCAGAGAGAGAGGGAGACACAGAATCCAAAGGAAGCTCAGCACAGAGTCTGATGCGGGGCTCATACTCATGAACTGAGCTGAAATCAGACACTTAACCAACTGAGCCACCCAGGAGCCCGTTCTTGCTGGTTTTAAGATTATTTTTCTTTATCACTATATTTTGTGAACTTACAATATGTCTTGGTGTGGTCTGGCTTTTGTTGATTTTTATGGGAGGTCTCTGTGCCTTCTGGATCTGGAAGTCTGTTTCCTTCCCCAGATTAGGGAAGGTTTTAGGTATTATTTCCTCAAATAGATTTTCTGGCCCTTTTTCTCTCTTTCTTGTGGGACTCTTATTATACAAATGCTATAATGTTTGATAGAGCCACTGAGTTAGCTAAGGTAATCATTGAGTTGCATAATTCTCCTTTTTTTCTTTTGTTCAGCTTCATTATTTTCCATTATTTTGTCTTGTAGGCCACTAGTTTGTTCCTCTGCTTCTTCTAGCCTTGTGTTCATTGCATGAAACGTATTTCCAATCTCATTTATTACTTTCTTAATCTCTGATTGATTCTTAACTCTCTCATCTCTGTGGTAAGGGTCTCACTGTTGTCTTCTATTCTTTTTTCAATCCCAGTGAGTATCTTTATGATTGTTTCTTTAAATTATGCATCAACCATGTTACTTATATATGTTTTGCTTATATCTTTGGTTGTGGGTTTATCTTATTCTTTCATTTGGGATGAATTTTTCTGTCTTGGGATTTTGCTTAAGTCTCTGATTCTTCTGGGTGTTAGAAAATTCAGTTGTGTCCCCTGCTCCTGAAAGGAATGGCCTTATGAAGAAGTCTGGTAGTGTCCAAGGCCTTGTGCTTCAGGGAGTGTCTCTGGTGTGTGCTCCATGTCCTCTCCTGTTGTGTTTTGACTGCTTAACCTTCATACCAGTTCTAGCAGTGGCTCTCCTTGCCTTCTGTGAGTAGTGTTAAATGAGTAGTACTTGTTAAATGAGCCTTGATAATACTTCCATGAGAACCGAGGTCCTGTAGAACTCTCTGGTCAGGAGACATGGTGTGGGCAGGGGTTTTTGCTGGTCATCTGAGTGAGGGGCACACCTTTCTAGCGCTGAAGCAAGCTTGACTGAGAGGGACAGTCTCGCCAAAGTCCAGGGAGTGGGATTTGGTGTAAGCAAATTAATCAGCCAATATTGGTGCTGTGCTTATTCCCACAGGCAGCTCCATGTTTATGCTGAAGGGCAGGGAAGGGAAATGGCACCAACCAGCTCCTTTGTTCCCAGAGAGGTGTCTCAGTGAAAGTTGCCTCTCAGGGATGCTCTCCAATAATAGCTAGTAATTTTCCCACTCTGTGCCTCAGGCATTCTTCAGATTCTTCAGATTGCTGTTTCCATGCACCCCAGGTTGTTTGCCTGCCTTCTGTAGGAGTTGGGCAGTGTCCTTTGGGCTCTATCCCGGTCAAGCTCACTGACCTTTAAAACTCCAGGCTTTAAGCCCCACTGGTTGCGAAAACTCATGAAATTCAGCCCCTTTCATTTTTCAAGCCAATAGCTTTGGAGAAACATTCTCTTTGTGCATTCTCCTTTGTGTTTCTCTCTCCCCCCACCCCCCACCCTTCTCCATTACCATCGCTTCTTTCCCTTTGCAGCACCCACAATCAGTTTCTTCCCTATATCATGTCTCTGCATTTGATGTGACCTCTTCTATCCCTTTACTTGTGGAGTTCTTCTATCAGTCTTCAGGTCAATATCTGGGGTATTTAGGATAATTTGATAGTTATCTTGTTGTGTTCATGTGATGAAACAAACCTTGGGTCCTCCTGCTCACCACCATCTTCCTTCTCCCAAAATACTCATTTGGGAATTTGTACTTTTAACAAGCTCTCCAGGGCATTCTGATGCTCATTCAATATTGAAAATCAATCATTAAAGAAGAATTTCTGTAGGCTAAGGATTGAACTCCTCCTGAACCTCATTTAAAGTATAAATACTTCTAAAGGGCATCACAGTAAAAACTAATGCCCTTAGTAAAAAATAAGTAAGTTTACTATAAAGGTTCTTATACATATGGAAGAAAGGAATAGCATTTGTTTAGCACACATTGTGTGCTAGGCACTGTGCTTCATACTGTATGGCTGTTAGGAGAATCCTTCCTTCCCATGGCCTTACGGGTAATGCTCCTTCAAATAGAGAAGCAATCCTGAATTCTCTTCCCACCCTTACTTATTTTCATCACATGGGGAGGGTTGTCAGATCAAATACAAGATGCCCCATTTAAATTTGAATTTCAGATAAATGGTGAATAATGTTGGTAGTACACTAAATACTACATGGGGCATATTTATACTAAAAGTTATTGATTATCTGAAATGTAAATTTACATGTGTATTCTGTATTTTCATATGCTAAATCTGACAATCCTACCCAAGGGTGAAGGAGTGAATTATATGAACAGATCATTTGATCCATGCTTTACAATTGGGTTGAACTAAGAGAACATTCTGGGTAAGTTTGTTTGCTCTGCAAACCGAACTCCTCTTCAGGTGAGCCAACTCAAAGACTAAAGGTGGAGAGGAGAGAACTATGAAGACCAGTTGGCTGCATGTAAAAGTTATACACTTGAGTTCAGCATTATCAGTAATAAAGCTGGCATTTTTATCTTAATTTATTTTAAGCTTATGTCTTATTTCTCAGTTGGCTTTGAAATCAGATATTAATTATTCTCCCCCACCAAAGAACCACAATGTTTATCTTATTTACTTTAATCTTCACAGTACTTCTGTGAGGTAGGTACTTTAATCCTCATCTTACAGTTTAAAATGATGGGGTATGGAAGTAGGCAGTAGAAGGAGCAATATTCAAACTTCTTTTGGCCTCAGGAATTTTATTGGGGTAAATATTTTCATCCCGTAAAGTGAAACTGACAGCTGAATGTGTGATTGATTTGATTATTTATAATATACTAGCTTTAAATCATGAGAAAAAAACCTTCAGTACTAATGGTGTCTTAAGTTTGACAAAGGGAAAAGTGAAGTATTGTCCTTTAATTCTCATTCTATGCTTTATAAATGCTCAGATAATTTTTTAAATAAACAACAAAGCCACTAACCAATAAAGGCAGCATTTTTAAGGGAAAAAATTTCCCTCTCCTCAAACATCAATTAGAAACGTTTAATAGTGGTATTCGATTGACAATTCACATTTATTTCCAAGAAAAAGGAATGAATCCTGCTTAGGCTACAAAGCTTTAAATGCTGTAGGTAGGATGTAGTACTTCAGAGTAATTGGTAAAGACAAGTGACCTTTGGAATCTAGCATTAGTCAGTTTCAGAAAGAGAAAGAGAACATTTGCTAAAGATGTGTTCAAAACTCATTTTTAGATTTATTCAGTGACTCTTATTTTAAGCCATCAATATATGCTATGTATAAGTATTAGCTTTCTAAAAAAATTAAGAGAAGGTAGAAATAATCAGTCACTTGCAAAATGATTGCATGTTGACTATGAGGATCTGAATATGAGTCTGTATAGCTATGTCAGGATTTTTGAGTGGGCAAATGGTTGTGTGTGTTCAGATGTTTCAATACATACCTGCTGTGCTTGACCTTATAGTTTATAAGCTTTTTCTCTCTCCTCATCTATTAAAGTACAAAGAAAACAAAGACACCTGATGTCAGACCTGCTCAGTTGGAGTTACTAAGGCAAGGTATCTGCAGGCTCAGCCCAGCCCAGTTATTAAGCTAGTCCTGAACCGAGCAGAAAATATAAAATATTAGAAAATATTAGAAGGTTTCACCATATTAATTGGTGGGGAATAAAGGTAGTGTTGTTGTCTTAGATCCATTATCTCTTGTACCGGGTATGACCCTTAGACATCTGGGTGCTGCTTCCCTACCCCACCTTTCAGAATGGACTTCTTCCTATCAATTTCTGCTGAATCAAGCCCAAGGCCACCATGCCTCCCTGGATAGTTTGCATTGGATTTTCAATTATTGTCTTCAGAAGTAAGGCCTATACCTTCCTTTTCTATTACCATTTATTTCTTTATCATCTAGATATTCTCCATATTTTCCGTGTTGATTTCTATTCTAGTTCTTACCAGTTGATAATTCCTCAATACCAGGTCTATTGATGTATGTCACAGAATTTTCAACCTCTCTTCTCACAATTAAGTAAATGTCAGTCCTTAAAGTACATGGGATTTTTGCATCACCTTACAAAGTCCACTCATCATACATCTGCAGTTTAGCTATCATAAAAATCCATGAAATAGAAACATTCTGACTTACACAGACCCTGACATGGCATTTGCTATTGTAGTAAGAGGGCTTCTTTTGGTCTGGTATGGTTTTCACACAAATAAGAATATCTTCTTCCCTAAGGAATATTTTTCTCCATTCCTCAAATGTCCTATTGTGGGTTGCTTCTAGCCTTTCCATAGGGTTGGAAGATCCAAGTCATGTTTTATTTCCTCTACACATATGGCACGAGTCTTGGGAAAATTATGAAGTATCTTTCTGTTGTGCCTTCACTCTCCTTCTTGGATAATAATAACTATAAACATAACTTAATGTCTGTAATTTTTCCTATATCCAACTACTAAGTTCTTTATGCACACTGTCTCATATAACTCTCAGCACAAATTTAAATAGTAGAATTTAAGTTTAAGAGTGAAGACATCCTGTTTGGCTTATTTGTGATATCCCCAGTTCTAGTACAATACCTAAAACATAGAAGGCCCTCAAATTTGTTGAATTAATAAATGAAGTAGGTTATTTTATTAGCCTCTTGGGTTTCTTCTTTTTGTTTTAGTTTTCTTAAATAGTTTATCGTCAAGTTGGTTTCCATATAACACACAGTGCTCATCCCAACAAGTGCCCTCCTCCATGTGCATCACCCCCCTTCCCCTCTCCCCCACCCCCATCAGCCCTCAGTTTGTTCTCAGCACTCAAGGTCTCTCATTGTTTGCCTCCGCCAAGTATTTTTCCCTTTCTCTCCCATGGTCCTCATTTACGTTCTTCCTAATCCACCTATACGTGCAAACATATGGTATCTGTCTTCTGCCTGACTTATTTCGCTCAGCATAACACCCTCAAGGTCCATCCATGTCGATACAAATGGGCAGATTTCATTCTTTCTCATTGCCATGTAGTAGTATTCCATTGTATAGATAAACCACATCTTCTTGATCCATTTGTCAGTTGATGGACACTTAGGCTCTTTCCATGTTTTGGCTATTGTTGAGAGTGCTGCTTTGAACATTGGGGTATATGTGCCCATATGCATCAGCACTCCTGGATCCCTTGGGAAAATTCCTAGCAGTGCTATTGCTGGGTCATAGGGGAGTTTTACTGTTAATTTTTTGTTTACCAGAGGGGCTGCACCACTTTATATTACCACCAACAGTGTAGGTGGGTGCCCATTTCTCCACATCCTTGCCAGCATCTAGAGTCTCCTGATTTGTTCATTTTAGCCACTCTGACTGACGTGAGGTGCTATCTCAGTGTGGTTTTGATCTGTATTTCCCTGATGATGAGGGACACTGAGCATCGTTTCATGTGTCTGTTGGCCATCTGGATGTCCTCTTTGGAGAAGTGTCTGTTCATGTATCCTGCCCATTTGTTCACTGGATTATTTGTTTTTTGAGTGTGGAGTTTGGTGAGTTCCTTATAGATTTTGGATACTAGCCCTTTATCTGATATGTTATTTACAACTATCTTTTCAAATTCCGGCAGTTGTCTATTAGTTTTATTGATTGTTTCCTTTGCTGTACAGAAGTTTTTTTTTATCTTGATGAGATCCCAATAGTTCATTTTTACTCTTGATTCCCTTGCTTTTGGGGATGTGTCAAGTAAGAAATTGCTGCAGCTGAGGTCAAGGAGATTGTTTTCTGCTTTCTCCTCAAGGGTTTTGATAGTTTCCTGTCTCACATTCAGGTCCTTTGTCCATTTTGAATTGATTTTTGTGCATGGTGTGAGACAGTGATCTAGTTTCATTCTTCTGCATGTTGCTGTCCAGTTCTCCCAACATCATCTGTTAAAGAGGCTGTCTTTTTTCCATTGGATATTCTTTCCTGCTTTGTCAAAGATTAGTTGGCTGTATACTTTTGGGTCCAAATCTGAGTTGTCTATTCTATTCCATTGGTCTATGTGTCTGTTTTTGTGCCAATACCATACTGTCTTGATGATTATAGCTTTGTAGTAGAGGCTAATGTCTGGGATGGTGATGCCTCCCGTTTTGGTTTTCTTCTTCAATATTATTTTGACTATTTGGGGTCTTTTGTGGTTCCATACAAATTTTTGAATAGTTTGTTCTAGTTTTGAGAAGAATGCTGGTGCAATTTTGAGTGGGATTGCAATGAATGTGTAGATTGCTTTGGGTAGTAATGACATTTTAACAATATTCATTCTTCTGATCCATGAGCATGGAATGTTTTTCCATTTCTTTGTGTCTTCTTCAATTTTCTTCATCAGTTTTCTGTAGTTTTCATCATACATATCTTTTATATCTTTGGCTAGGTTTATTCCGAGGTATTTTATGGTTTTTTGTGCAATTTTGAAAGGGATCAGTTCCTTGATTTCTCTTTCTGTTGCTTCATTGTTGGTGTATAAAAATGCAACCGATTTCTGTACTTTGATTTTGTACCCTGCAACTTTGCTGAATTCACTGATCAGTTCTAGTAGGCTTCTGGTGGAGTCTGTTGGGTTTTCTATGTAGAGTATCATGTCCTCTGTGAAAAGTGAAAGTTTGACTTCTTCTTTGCCAATTCTGATGCCTTTGATTTCTTTTTATTGTCTGATGGTTGATGCTAGGACTTCCAGCACTATGTTAAACAGCAGTGGTGAGAGTGGACATCACTGTCGTCTTCCTGATATCAAGGGGGAAAGCTCTCAGTTTTTCCCCGTTGAGGGTAATGTTAGCTGATGGCTTCTCATAAATGGCTTTTATGATGTTCCTTCTATCCCTACTTTCTCGAGGGTCTTTATTAAGAAGGGATGCTGTATTTTGTCAAATGCTTTTTCTGCATCTATCGACAGGATCATATGGTTTTTGTATTTTCTTTTGTTGATGTGATGTATCACAATGATTGATTTTGAATATTGAACCAGACCTGTAACCCAGGAATGAATCCCACTTGTTCTTGGTGGATAATTTTTTTTATGTGCTGTTGCATTCGATTTGCAAGTATCTTGTTGAGGATTTTTGCATCTGTATTCATCAAGGTTATTGGCCTGTGGTTTTCTTTTTATGCTGGGTCTCTGTCTGGCTTGGGAATCAAAGTGATGTTGGCTTTGTAGAATGAGTTCTGAAGTTTTCCTTTGATTTCTGTTTTTTGGAATAGCTTGAGAAAAAAATGGGTATTAATTGTTTAAATGTCCAGTAGAATTCCCCAGGGAAGCCATCTCATCCAAGGCTCTTATTTGTTGGGAGATTTTTGATAACTGATTCAATTTCTTCACTAGTTGTGGGTCTGTTCAGATTTTCTATTTCTTCCTATGTGAATTTTGGTAGTGAGTGTGTGTTTAGGAATTTGTCCATTTCTTCCAAGTTGTCTAATTTGTTGGCATATGATTTTTCATAGTATTCCCTGATAATTGCTCGTATTTCTGAGGGGTTGGTTGTAATAAGTCCATTTTCATTCATGATTTTGTCTATTTGGGTGCTCTCTCTTTTCTTTTTGAGAAGCCTGGCTAGAGGTTTGTCAATTTTGTTTACTTTTTCAAGAAACCAACTCTTGGTTTTATTGTTTTGTTCAACTTTTTTTTTATTCTATATTGTTTACTTCTGCCTTGATTTTTATTATTTCCCTTCTCCTACTGTTGTGGTGCTCTTATTGCTCCCCTTTTAGTTCCTTGAGGTGCACTGTTAGATTTTGTATTTGCTCTTTTTCCAGTTTTTTGATATAGGCCTGGAGTACAATGTATTTTCCTCTTAGGCCTGCCTTTGCCGCATCGCATAGAATTTGGATTGTTGTGTTTTCATTTTCATTTGTTTCCATATATATATATATATATAATATTTTTATTTATTTCTAGGAGAGAGAGAGAGAGACAGCGTGAGCAGGGGAGGGTCAGAGAGAGAGGGAGTCACAGACTGAAACAGGCTCCAGGCTCTGAGCTGGCAGTCAGAACAGAGCCCGACGCGGGGCTCAAACCCACGAACCATGAGATCATGACCTAAGCAAAAGTCGGACGCTTAACCAACTAAGCCACCCAGGTGCCCCTGTTTCCATATATTTTTAAATTTCTTCTCTAGTTTCCTGATTGGCCCATTCATTCCTTAGTAGGGTGTTCTTTAACCTCCATGTTTTTGGAAGTTTTCCAGACTTCTTCCTGTGATTGATTTCAAGTTTCAAAGCATTATGATCTGCAAGTGTGCCGGGTATGATTTCAATTCTTTTTATTTATTGAGGGCTGCTTTATGTCCCAGTATGTGATCTGTCTTGGAGAATGTGCCATGTGCACTCAAGAAGAAAGTGAATTCCATGACCTCAGGAAGAGGAGTTCTAAATATATCTGTCAAATCCATCTGGTCCAATGTGTCTTTCAAGTCCATTGTTTCTTTAGTGATTTTCTGTCTAGTTGATGTATCCATTGCTGTAAATGGAGTATTAAAGACCCCTGCTATTAGTTAATCCTTATACATAAGATTGTTTCTGTTTGTGATTGTTTTATGTATTTGGATGCTTCCATATTCGGTGCATAGACATTTATAATTGTTAGCTATTCCTGATGGATAGACCCTGTAATTACTGTATAATGCCCTTCTTCATCCCTTGTTACTGCCTTTACTTTAAAGTCCAGTTTGGGGGCCCCTGGGTGTCTCAGTCAGTTGAGCGTCTGACTTCAGCTCAGGTCATGAGCTCACCGTTCGTGGGTTCAAGCCCCACATCTGGCTCTGTGCTGACAGCTCAGAGCCTGGAGCCTGTCTTCAGATTCTGTGTCTCCCTCTTTCTCTGTCCCTCCCCTGCTCATGCTCTCTCTCTCTCTCTCTCTCTCAAAAATAAATAAGACATTAAAATTGTCCAGTTTGCCTTATATAAGTATAGCTACTCCAGCTTTCTCTTGACTTCCAGTAGCACAATATATATTTCTCTTTCCCATTACTCTCAATCTGAAGGTGTCCTCAGGTCTAAAATGAGTTTCCTGTATATAGCAAATAGATGGATCTTGTTTTTTATCCATTCTGATACCCTTTGTGTTTTTATTGGAGCATTTAGTCTATTTACATTCAGTGTTATTATTGAAATATATGGGTTTAGATTCCTTGTGTTCTTTGTAGGATTCATTCTTGTGGTGGTGTCTCTCATACTTTGTGTTCCTTGCAACATTTCCCTCACAGAGCCCACTTAAGGATTTCTTGTAAGACTAGTTTACTGGTGACGAATTCTTTCAATTTTTGTTTATTTTGGAAGACTTTTATCTCTCCTTCTATTCTGAATAACAGGCTTGCTGGATAGAGGATCCTTGGCTGCATATTTTTTCCGTTCATCACATTGAAGATCTTCTGCCATTCCTTTCTGGCCTGCCACGTTTCAGTAGATAGGTCTGTCACCACACTGATAGGTTTCCCTTTGTATGTGAGGGCCCTTTTATCCCTAGCTGCTTTCTGTATTCTTTGCCCCTATATTTTGCCAGTTTCACTATGATGTCCTGTAGAAGATTGATTCAAGTTACGTCTGAGGGGAGTTCTCTGTATCTCTTGGATTTCAACGTCTGTTTCCTTCCCCAGATTGGGTAAGTTCTCTGCTATAATTTGTTAAAGGACTCCTTAGGCACCTTTCACTCTTTCTTCCTCTTCTGCAATTCCTATGATATGGATATTGTTCCATTTGATTGTATCACTCAGACCTCAAAGTCTCGTTTCATGTTCCTGGATGAGTTTATCTCTCTTTTTCTTGGCTTCCTCTTTTTCTATAATTGTATCTTCTAATTCACCTATTCTCCTCTCTGCCTCTTCCATCTGTGCATTAGACGCCTCCATTTTATTATGCATCTCATTATAGCATTTTTTAATTCATTACAACTATTTTAAGCTCCACAGTCTTTGTAGAAATAGTTTCTCTGATGTCTTCCATGCCTTTTCAAGTCTAGTGATTAATTTTATGACTGTTGTTCTAAATTCTTGTTCAGTTATGTTGCTTATATCTGTTTTGAGCAGTTTTTTAGGTGTCATTTCTTCCTGGAATTTCTTTAGAGGAGAATGCTTCTGTTTTGTCATTTTGGCCAGCTGTCACCTGTTAGTTTTAAAAGCTTGTTATTCACTCTGCCCCTGTGAGTACTGCTATATTAAAGAAGAGTCTTTGACAGCAGGGTCCGTCTGTTCCGGAAGCGTTCTTTGAATGGTGTCTCTTGTTCTCTCTTATTGAGACTTTGTTTATTTTATTTCCCTACTTGTTGTGGTATTTGGGACTCTCCACCATATGTACTTTGGCTTGTTTCTTGTGGTAGCCCAGGAAAAGTAAACAGACAGACAAACACACAGGGAACAAAGACACACAACCACAGAAACAAATCCAACAATGAAGCAAACTGAAAAGGAAAAAGAGAAAGGAAAAAAAAAGAAGGTAAGAAAAAAAAAGAAAAAGAAAGAGAAAGGAGAAAAATCAAATAATAGAAATAAAAATTTAAAAAAGGAAAAATAAGAAAATAAAAGAAAAATGAAAAAAACCCAAAGACAAAAGAGAGCTTAAAAATATAAAAGCAGAATTCCCAGCTACAAATAAAAAGCAGGCTGTATGCAGTGCTGATGGAAGAGCATATACAAAGAGGAATGACAGGGCCGGGAAGAAGCCAAATTGGACAATTACCAGGCAGAGAGACTAAGAGGCTTAATTCAGAGAGAGAAAGAGGAGAATATGGTAGGACTTGAGGAGAAAGAAATGAAGATAATGTTACTCAGAGAAACTATATAGTATAATTACTCCAGAGAGAAAGCGATAGAAAGGTAGTGGTGAAGGTGTAGAATATACATCTAGTGAATAGATTAAATGTGACTGTTTAAGCAAACCAATGACCAGAGTGCCCTGTCCAGCAGAGGGGAAGGATATGAATGAGACAAGGGAAAATATATCTGAATAGAAAGAATTGATCTAGAATTAATCATGGCAGTGCATCCATGTTGGTCTTGCCCTGGGCTCCGGTTAAAAAAAAAAAAAAAAAAAGCAGCTCTCTAGTGGCGATGGCGTGGTTTGGTGTAGGCAGGTCTTAGCTTCCATTGTGTCCTGTGGGCAGCTCCCTGAGGTCTTACCTTGGCTGTTGTGGGGAGAAATATGGCAGCGCCTCAGTTCCTTTTGTAACCAAGTATTGCAACTCACTCTTTTGGGTCTGATCTCCCTGTGTTGAGGGTGTAGCCAAGGTGGGCCATGCTATATGTCCCAAGCCACACCTGGTTTCCAGATCTTAGTCTGCAGGCCCCATTGATACCGCCCGAAATATAAACCCACAAGCCGAGTTCTTCCAAGCAGTTTCAAGCTGGCTGCCTCCCCACTGGTGATCCAGCCAAGCCGTTGCCTCCTGTTTTATAAATGAAGCAAATGAGTCTAAAGAAACTGACTATACCAACGTCACACAACTAGTAAATGATACAATTAAGACTGTGATAGATCCATCTTACATGAAAGCCTGCATTCTTAGCTACTATACTATCTTGCCCTTCTTTTCAGTACACCTACTCAACAGCCCCATGACTTACACTAGAGAATTCCGAATAGGCTACCTATGTGAAGCAATGTACACATTCCCTTTATGACATCAAAAGGATCTGCATTATGAATGCAATCATCGGTGTCAGCTGATTTATGCTAAGAAGCTCCTAGATTATTAACATTCCTGTTTGAACCTTAAGGTTTCAATCCAGTCAGTTAAAAAGGTAAATACAAGTGGCAGTTCCAAGCAATAAGGCAAGCCACTGAAGAAATTTTTCTGGTCCAGGGCATTTCAATAGGACCTTTTGAGTCACAACACATGGATGTCCTTGTACTTAGGGACATTGTGAAGTACAATCACTTTTTCCATACATTTAGCACATTAGTATAGAAAAGTGGTATAGAATGAATCCCTTAGTGGTTGGTGATTGTGTATATCCATGGTTGATGTGAGTAAGGTAAGAAGCAATGTGATCCTGTAAATTATCACATGTGACAAGACACCATGCAGGATTGTGTCAGAGGGTAGGGAGAATAATGGTACTAAGCTGGATCAGGCAAGGTTCCTACCCTTCAAAAACAAAATTTAGTCAAAGAGCTAAGGCAATTTAGGAGTACAATCAATTCTATAATACATGAATTGTCACAAGGCTGTCTGTGATTATCTTCCAAATGAGTAGATCAGTCAACGAAGGCTGAGTTCAAAGGCACGAGCCTTTAATATGGACTGGAAATGCTTTATTGCTTAGTTAACATCTCAGAAAGTTGCTTCCTTGCCTTCTGGTATTTGGTCCATTATTTTTAAAGCACTTTCCCTTCAGATGGTATCTTTTCTGAATGGGCTTCAGAATATTTCTTTAAAACAGCAGTTTGTCCCTGGACAGAGCAATGAAGTCAACTTTAGCTGGTGACTTCTCATCTAGATTCCATTTCTCTCTATGTTAAAAGGAGAATCAAATGCAGCTGTGACCAAATTTGTATATCAGATTCATCTATTATAAATAAAGATTGCTGGGCCTGCTTCCAAGGACACTGAATCAGTATTCCAGAAATTTGTGCTTTGAAAAATATATATGTTTGTATTTTGCAATATTTATGGATGAAATGTGCTTCAAAATAATCCAGGGGTAGTTGGATATGATATAAATGAAACAAGACTGACTATGGGTGGTTAACTATGGAGGCTTGATAATTATTATCAGGTAAGTCTTTTTGATATTCTCTCATTTTTTATGTTTGAATTTTCCATAATCAAAAGTTTAATAAAACTAAAACCAAAAAATCTCTATATTTGTCAAAGGTCTTCGAGGTAATTTGGTTTGAAGACTGGTATTTAGGAATCTTTAGACAAGATTATCTCTTCCAAGCTTTTTCAGATAAGACATATTGTTTTTGTATAAAGAAGATGACACCTGAAATAGGACAAATCAGGAAGTGCCTTCTTGCTTTGGGATATATTTTAGTTTTTTTAGGGATAAATTTAAATGTAACCATCAAGGTGGATAAAGACACATTAAAAAGGAGCTGGCTATTATTTTCCATAGAACTAAAGCCCAGGACAGAAAGTTGGGAGGGGGTGTTGAAAAATAGAAGTCTTTCAATCAAGGTAACCAGTAATTTAACAGCCAAGAGTCTCCTTTGGAACTGTTAGTAACATCATTCAAACAAAAATGAAGAGTGATGATGCTAATACCTGGTAGCATCTTTCTAATTGCAGGAACACTATCCATTTGAAGCTCATACTTCACTCATGAGGTAAAGGAGGAGGATAGATGAGATGATTTGGGGGAATCATTTCCAACTTTCATATTCTAGAATTCATGAGTGTTATGTTGGAATGACAGTCTTTATCATTTTCATTTTTCAAGTGTAGCCACAGAGGTTCAAAGAAGTTGATTCAAAGTTTCTTTTAAATTGTTTTGATTCTTTAGGTTAGTTCAACCAATGTTTGCAAAGTCTTAGAATAGGTTTCATCAATATAGACACCTCATAGTATATAAACAATTTGCTGGAATAGAGGGTATAGAGTTGGAAAACTCAGCATCAGACATTAGATTTCCTTGGTTAATATAAGTAAAACTTCTTTGTCTTCAAATAATAACTACTAAAAAGTCAAGTCTTTGGTACTATCCCAAGAAGTAAGGAAAATGGTGGCACTGTCCCCAAATTTTGGACAGATCTAGCAGAGACAAATTCACCCAGAAGAGGTATACTTAATGAATAGAAAACACAGAAATTGATCTACAACTATATCGTCAACTAATCTTCCACAAAGCAGGAAAGAATATGTTGCGGACGAAATGACACAAAGGACAAGACACACACAAAAGACAGACAGAAACACAACTCCAGCCGGAGGAACAATTCTACGCAAGCCCCTCTTGCGGTTTATTTTATACCCCGGTAACTGGATACAAACTGAAATCTACAAGATATATTCCTTTACCAATTAAGGGCAAGTAGCCAAACACATTTCAAGGACAGTGGGGAGCAAAGGGAGTAAGTGACCTCAACATGTTTACTAAGAGGTCTGCCCACAATTCCAGCCTTCTCCTTACTTCTAAGGAGGGCATGTTCCCTCGTTTGTGAGCAGACCATTAAACTTGGATATTGTGTGCAGGCCTCCTGGCAGAGCATCCTGTTTGAAGGCATGCTTTGCCCAGGCAGGGAGCCCCGTGTGCAAGCACATCCCCGCGTCCCTAACCACGCTTTCTTGTGGTCACTGTCGGGCTCCCACAGAATATTTAATGGGGAAAAAAAAACAACAACAGTCTCTTCCACAAATTACGTTGTGGAAACTGGACACCAACATGCAGAATGAATTGGATGACTTTTTTACACCACACACAAAAATAAATTCAAAAAGAATTAAATACCTGTCTCAACAGGAAACCAACAAAATCCTAGAGAACACAGGCAGCAACCTCTGTGAAGTTGGCTGCAGCAACTTCTTACTAGATGCCTTACTACTACTTACTACCTGCCTCTGGAGGCAAGGGAAACAAAAACAAAAATGAACTATTGGGACCTCATCAAAATAAAAGCCTTCTGCACAGCAAAGGAAATAATCAGTGAAACTATGAGGCAACCGATGGAATGGGAGGAGATATTTGCAAATGGTATATCAGATAAAGGGTTAGTATCTGAAGTCTATAAAGAATTTATCAAATTCAACACCCAAAAATCAAGTAATCCAGTGAAGAAATGGGCAAAAGACTTCTCCAAAGAAGACATCCAGAAAGCCAACCAACACATGAAAAAATGCTCATCATCACTTATCATCAGGGTAATACAAATCAAAACCACAATAAGAGACCACCTCACACCCATCAGAATGGCTAACATTAACAACTCAGGCAACAACAGATGTTGGCGAGGATGCAGAGAAAGAAGGTCTCTTTTGCACTGCTGGTGGGAATGCAAACTGGTGCAGCCACTCTGGAAAACAGTATAGGGAAGGGGGCAAGATGGCGGAGAAGTAAGGAGCTCCGTACTTGCACTTGCGCCCATACATCACACGGAAAAGATCTGAAGCCATTGGAAACCTTACAAAACCTGAGAGATTGGGAGAAAAAGGACGCAGAATCCACTGAGAGAGCCTTCTAACGTGAGTGCGAACCGGGGAAGATAAAATCGGGCTGGAATCGGAGACTCCAGGGTGGGAGGTGATCTCCCTCTACGGGGAGTCAGAGGGGAAAAGGAGAGAGTCAGAAACAGAAAAACCTCCACTCGGGGGGGAAAAACCTCTGCTTGGTGCATAGAAAGACCGTACTTGCCAAATACCTGCACACCAGGTCCCCTCCCGCCAACTGGTCCCAGGGGGGCTGAGCGCACAGACTGCTTCTTTGTGCTTGCTCCTGGCGGCTGGACTTCAGAGTGGCGGCGCGCCTGCCACCATTGTAGCTCCCGGGCGGCTGGGGCCCCTGAAAGATCCGTGCGGATACTGGGCGTCCGCACTCTTGGCTGGCTGGGGCTCGAGAGGGAAGGCAAAGAGCTAAAAACTGGGAAATTTGCCTGTGAGTTTGTGTTTCGGGTGACGAGCCAGAGTGGGACCTGGATTTCCTCACTTCAGTGGGCTCGGGCTCAGCACACCCGGCAGGTAAGCTCCCGCCCATGCTCACCATCCCCACCCAGAGAAAGAAGCAGCGATTCTGACTCCACCCCCAGAGCTCAGCAGGGGGCCTGGAATTGCCCGAGGGGGTTGCCTGGGAAGCTGTGTCTAAGGCAATTTCAGTGGGGCACACGGACTGGGATTTGGAGACTGGAACTGGCCTGGGTTGAAGAGTGCAACCAACTTTGGCTGTGCCCCCGGTACCGGGAGTTTACACACCCAAAAAAGCGAGGTGCAGCGCTTGGTTCAAGGAGGGACTGGAGCACCGTCACTCTCCTCCCCACAACCGCCAAGGCAGATCTCCCGCCTGAGGCATTGGATAACGCCACGCCCATCACTGCTGGAGAGCTGCCCTCAACCCCTTTGTTTTTTTTCCTTTTTCTTCTTCTTTCTCTTTTCTCTCTTTTTTCCCCAGAACACTGACCTAATTAACTCTGGTCGCTAGTTTCCTTAAACAATCACAACGAGTCCATTCTGTAAATGTAAATTCTACACCTATCGAAAATTTCATCTCTTTCTCTCAGAAGTAATTAGAATATATAGTTTCTCTGGATAATTCCAGCATCCTTTTCTCACCTATCCAACCATATTCTACCCTTTACCTCTTTGAAAAAAGCTTCTTATCCCTTCTGCCTGTTCGTTCTATTTCCAATTGTGCCTCATCCCCGCCCTGCCTTCTCTCTCTTTCTCTATGCTCTTCAACCAGCACTGCATACACACGGCTATTTAACTGTAGCTGTATAATCCAGTTATATGCTTTAAGCCGTTCTTTGTCCATCAGTTTTCTTCTTTTTTCCTTTTCTTTTCCCCTTTTTGACCCTTTTATGGATTTTATATTCCATATTATTTGCCCTCCCTCCTCCGTCTTTTCTCTTAACTTTTTCGTTTTCCCTCTAGCTTTGCATGTTAGTTGAATTAGCCTGTGCGTTTGTGTGCTCCTGCTCCCTGTGTATTTGTCTGTCTGTTCTCTTTTCCAGGGCTACTTCAAGAAACAAGCCAGAGTACACAAGGTGTAGAGTCCCAAATATCACTACGAATAGGAAAATAAAATAACCAAGGTCCCAACAAGAGAGACCAGGGGATACCATTCAAAAAACAATCTCTGAAAGGATAGGCCCTGGAAAGTCAAAGAGTCTTATTGGATATAGCAGCGCTCGTAGATACAGAGAGCATAACAGTCTTTAAAACCAACAAGAGCCGGAAAGCTAACTAAAATGATGAAACGAAAGAGCTCTCCTCTAAAGAAACTCCAAGAAGAAATGACAGCTAATGAACTGCTCAAAACAGATATCAGCAGCATAACTGAAAAGATTTTAGAATAATAGTGGTAAAATTAATAGCTGGGCTTGAAAAAAACATATGGGACATCAAAGAAACTATGGCTACAGACAGAATGGAAAATAAAAATAGGCATGAAGAATTAAAAAATGCGATAAATGAGATACATAATAAATTAGAGGCCTCCAATTAACGGATTGAAGAGGCAGAAAGGAGAAGAAGTGATTTAGAAGACACCATTATAGAAAAACAAGAAGCTGACAAAAAAAGCGACAAACTGATCCAGGAACAGGAAAGAAGAATTCGAGAGCTCAGCGATACAGTCAAAGGCAAAAATATCCGTATCATAGGAATCCCAGAAGAGGAAGAGAGGGGGAAAGGTGCTGAAGGAGTCCTGGAACAAATTGTAGCAGAAAATTTCCCCGACCAGGGAAAGATGTAAACGTTGAAATACAAGAGGCTCAGAGGACTCCCCTCAGACATAACTTGAATCGATCTTCTGCACGACATATCATCGTAAAAATGGCAAAATACAAGGACAAAGAGAGAATTTGAAAGTGGCTAGGGAGAAAAGGGCCCTAACATACAAAGGGAAACCTATCAGAGTGGTGACAGACCTATCTACTGAAACGTGGAGGGCAGAAAGGAATGGCAGGAGATTTTCAATGTGATGAACAGTAAAACTATGCAGCCAAGAACCCTCTATCCAGCAAGCCTGTCATTCAGAATAGAAGGAGAGATAAAAACCTTTCCAAATAAACAGAAATTGAAAGAATTGGTCACCACTAGCCATCCCTACAAGAACGCTCTGAAGGAAAGGTTGCAAGGAACAAAGATACCAGAGACACCACCACAAACATGAACCCTACAAAAGATACAAAGACTCTAAACCCACATATTTCAATAATAACACTGAATGTAAATGGGCTGAATGCTCCAATCAAAAGACATAGGGTAGCAGAATGGATAAAAAAACAAAATCGATCTATTTGCTGTCTACAAGAAACTCATTTTAGACTGGAAGATACCTTCAGATGAAAAGTAAAGGGATGGAGAAACATATATCATGCTACAGGAAATCAAAAGAAAGCCGGAGTAGCGATACTTATATCAGACAAACTGGACTTTAAATTAAAGACAATCACAAGAGATGAAGAAGGGCACTACATAATAATTACAGGGTCCATCCATCAGGAAGAACTAACAATCATAAATGTCTACGCACCGAATATGGGAGCACCTAAATATCTAAAACAATTAATCACAAACAGAAACAAGCTTATAGATAAGAATGTGCTAATAGCAGGGGACTTTAATACTCCGCTTACAGCAATGGATAGGTCAACCAGACAGAAAATCACTAAAGAAATAATGGACTTGAAAGACACATTGGACCAGATGGATCTGACGGATATATTTAGAACTTTACATCCTGAGGCCAGGGAATTTACTTTCTTCTCAAGTGCGCATGGCACATTCTCCAAGATAGATCACATACTGGGACATAAAGCAGCCCTCAATAAATATAAAAGAATAGAGATCATACCATGCACACTGTCAGATCACAATGCTTTGAAACTTGAAATCAATTACAGGAAGAAGTCTGGAAAACCGCCAAAAACATGGAGGTTAAAGAACACCCTTCTAAAGAATGAATGGGCCAATCAGGCAATTAGAGAGGAAATTAAAAAATATATGGAAACAAATGAAAATGAAAACACAACAATTCAAAATCTATGGGATGCGGCCAAGGCAGTCCTAAGAGGAAAGTACATTGCTCTCCAGGCCTATTTCAAGAGATTAGAAAAAGCACAAGTCCAAAATCTAACAGCTCACCTAAAGGAGCTAGAGGCAGAGCAACAAGAACGCCCTAAACCCAGTAGAAGAAGAGAAATAGTAAAAATTAGAGCAGAAATAAACAACATAGAGACCAAAGAAACAATTGAACAGATCAATGAAACCAAGAGTTGGTTTTTTGAAAAAGTAAACAAAATTGACAAACCTCTAGCCAGGCTTATCAAAAAGAAAAGAGAGAGCACCCAAATAGACAAAATTATGAATGAAAATGGACTTATTACAACCAACCCCTCAGAAATACAAGCAATTATCAGGGAATACTATGAAAAATTATATGCCAACAAATTGGACAACTTAGAAGAAATGGACAAATTCCTAAACACACACTCACTACCAAAATTCACACGGGAAGAAATAGAAAACCTGAACAGACCCATAACGAGTGAAGAAATCGAATCAGTGATCAAAAATCTCCCAACAAATAAGAGCCCTGGACCTGATGGTTTCCCTGGGGAATTCTACCAGACATTTAAAACAGAATTAATCCCAATTCTTCTCAAGCTATTCCAAAAAATAGAAGTCGAAGGAAAACTCCCGGACTCATTTTATGAAGCCAGCATCACTCTGATTCCCAAGCCAGACAGAGATCCAGCAAAAAAAGAGAACTATAGGCCAATATCCTTGATGAATACGGATGCAAAAATTCTCAACAAGATCCTTGCAAATCGAATCCAGCAGCATATCAAAAGAATCATCCACCAAGATCAAGTGGGATTCATTCCTGGGTTACAGGGCTGGTTCAACATTCGCAAATCAATCAATGTGATCCATCATATCAATAAAAGAAAAGATAAAAACCATATGATCCTGTCAATAGATGCAGAAAAAGCATTTGACAAAATACAGCATCCCTTCTTAATAAAGACTCTCGAGAAAGTTGGGATAGAAGGAACCTACTTAAACATCATCAAAGCCATCTATGAGAAGCCTTCAGCTAACATCATCCTCAACGGGGAAAAACTGAGAGCTTTCCCCCTGAGATCAGGAACACGACAGGGATGTCCACTCTCACCACTGTTGTTTAACATAGTGCTGGAAGTCCTAGCATCAGCCATCAGACAACAAAAGGAAATCAAAGGCATCAGAATTGGCAAAGAGGAAGTCAAACTTTCACTCTTCGCAGATGACATGATACTCTACATAGAAAACCCGACAGACTCCACCAGAAGCCTACTAGAACTGATCCAAGAATTCAGCCAAGTTGCAGGGTACAAAATCAACGTACAGAAATCGGTTGCATTTTTATACACCAATAATGAAGCAACAGAAAGAGAAATCAAGAAACTGATCCCATTCACAATTGCACAAAAAACCATAAAATACCTCGGAATAAACCTAACCAAGGATACAAGAGATCTGTATGATGAAAACTATAGAAAACTTATGAAGGAAATTGAAGAAGACACAAAGAAATGGAAAAACATTCCATGCTCATGGATAGGAAGAATAAATATAGTTAAGATGTCATTACTACCTAAAGCACTCTACACATTCAATGCAATTCCAATCAAAATTGCACCAGCATACTTCTCAAAACTAGAACAAACTATCCAAAAATTTGTATGGAACCACAAAAGACCCCGAATAGCCAAAGTAATACTGAAAAATAAAACCAAAACGGGAGGTATCACCATCCCAGACTTCAGCCTCTACTACAAAGCTGTCATCCTCAAGACAGTATGGTATTGGCACAAAAACAGACACATAGACCAATGGAACAGAATTGAGAACTCAGAAGTGGACCCAAAAGTATACAGCCAACTGATCTTTGACAAAGCAGGAAAGAATATCCAATGGAAAAAAGACAGCCTTTTTAACAGATGGTGTTGGGAGAACTGGACAGCAACATGCAGAAGAATGAAACTAGATCATTTTCTCACACCATGCACAAAAATCAACTCAAAATGGATAAAGGACCTGAACGTGAGACAGGAAACTATCAACACCCTAGAGGAGAAAGCAGGAAACAACCTCCTTGACCTCCACCGCAGCAACTTCTTACTTGACACATCCCCAAAAGCAAGGGAATCAAGAGCAAAAATAAACTGTTGGGACCTCATCAAGATTAAAAGCTTCTGCACAGCCAAGGAAACAACCCAGAAAATTAATAGGCAACCAACGGAATGGGAAAAGATAGTTGCAAATGACATATCAGATAAAGGGTTAATATCCAGAATCTATAAGGAACTCACCAAACTACACGCCCGAAAAACAAACAACCCAGTGAAGAAATGGGCAGAAGACATGAACAGACACTTCTCCAAAGAGGACATCCAGATGGCCAACAGACACATGAAACGATGCTCAGCATCCCTCCTCATCAGGGAAATACAAATCAAAACCACACTGAGATACCACCTCACGCCAGTCAGAGTGGCTAAAATGAGCAAATCAGAGAACTCTAGATGCTGGCGAGGATGTGGAGAAACGGGCACCCTCCTACACTGTTGGTGGGAATGTAAACTGGTACAGCCCCTCTGGAAAACAGTGTGGAGGTTCCTCAGGAAACTAACAATAGAACTCCCTTATGACCCAGCAATAGCACTGCTAGGAATTTACCCAAGGGATACAGAAATGCTGATGCATAGGAGCACATGGACCCCAATGTTCCTAGCAGCGCTCTCCACAATAGCTAAAACATGGAAAGAGCCCAAGTGTCCATCCACAGACGAATGGATCAAGAAGATGTGGTTTATTACATGGCAATGAGAAACAATGAAATCTGGCCATGTGTAGCAACATGGATGGACCTTGAGGGTGTTATGCTGAGCGAAATAAGTCAGCCAGAGAAGGACAAATATCATATGTTTGCACGTATAGGAGGATTAGGAGGAACTTGACGGAGGAACAAGGGGGAGAAGAAGGGGGGAATTGGTGGGGGAAAGGGAGAGAGGCAAACCATGGGAGACTCTTGAATACTGACAAAAACTGAGGACTGATGGATGTGGGGGGGAGGAGGGATGGGCATGGAGGAGGGAACTTGTGGGGATGAGCCTTGAATGTTATGTGGAAACTAATTTGACAATAAACTATTTGTAAAAAAAAAAAAAAAAAAGGAAATCTCTCTGCTTTCCACTTAAGTTTGTTGTGAACCTAAAACAGCTCTAAAAATTAAAGTTATTTAAAAAAAGGAAAAAGAAAAAAAACAGTATGGGGTTTCCTTCAAAAAATTAAAAGTAGAACTACCTTGTGGCCCAGCAATTGCACTATTACGTATTTATCCAAGGGATACAAGTATGCTGTTTCGAAGGGACACATGCATTCCAACGTTTAAACAGCCCTATCAGCAATAGCCAAAGTATGGAAAGAGCACAAATGTCCATCGATGGATGAATGGGTAATGAAGATGTAGTTTATACATACAATGGAGTATAACTCAGCAATCAAAAAGAATAAAATCTTGCCATTTGCAACTATGTGGATGGAACTAGAGGGTGTTATGCTAAGTGAAATTAGTCAGTCAGAGACAGACAAATATCACATGACTTCACTCATATGAGGACTTTAAGATACAAAACAGATGAACATAAGTGAATGGAAGCAAAAATAATATTAGAAACAGGAAGGGGGACAAAACATAAGATAAATATGGAGAACAAACAGATGGTTACTGGAGGCATTGTGGGAGAGGATATGGGCTAGATGGGTAAGGGGCATTAAGGAATCTACTCCTGAAACCATTGTTGTATTATATGCTAACTAACTTAGATGTAAGTTAAAAAAAGGAAAAAAAGGAAATATTAAACAAAACACATGAACATAGGGAAAGGGAAGGAAAAGTAAAATAAAATGAAAATAGAGAGAGAGTCAAACCATAAAAGACTCTTAAATATATAGAATGAAGTGAGGGTTGATGGAGGGGAAGAGGGTGGGGCAAGGGGCTAAATGGGTAATGGTTGTTAAAGAAGGCACTTGCTGGGATAAGCACTGGGTGTTATGTAAGTGATGAATCACTAAATTCTACTTCTGAAGCCAATATTACACTATATGTTAACTAACTTTAATCTAAATTATAAAATACTTTCCCCTCCAAAAAAAGAGAATGAAATCTTCCCATTTTCAATGACATGGATGGAGCTAGAATGTATTATGCTGAGCAAAATTAAGTCAATCAGAGAAAGACAGATACCATATGACTTCATTCATATGTGGAATTTAAAAAACAAAACATATGAGAAGGAGTAAAAAGGGGAGAGAGGAAAACAAACTACATGAGACTCTTACTGATAGAGAATGACTCGAGGGTTGATGGAGTAAGGTGGGTGGGGTATGTGCTACATGGGTGATGCGTATTGGGGGTGCACTTATGATGAACACTGGGTGTTGTATATTCGTAATGAATCACTGTATTCTAGTCCTGAAATCAATATCGCATTGCATATTAACTAAAATTTAAATAAAAAGTAAAAACCTCTGAACAAAGAGAGCATGTTTAAAGTCTTCTTTTGAAACCTTTGAAAAATTGTTTCCCATTCAAAGAGTTAAGGGTTAAGTGTGGTCTTGGGTGTGGGTTTCCTTCATTAGGATTTTAAATGACCATATGGAGCCATTATTCAGCTAATTTCTAGGAATGTCATTTTGTCAATCACGTATTTTATATATATCAACCTGGAAATGTACCTGTCATCTTTTCACAGAATCATTACAGGCCTTTCCTACCTAAAAGACAGCATCATAGTGTTGATGCAGTTGATAGCAGGAAATCTGAAGAAGTATACTATCTTAACTAGGAATTAACTTTTTTTTCAGTAATTGAGGGCTAAAGATTTTCTGATAGGAGGTAAAGTTTAGTTTGCAAATATATTAGACTGGAAATGAGGAGATCTGAGTTCTTACTGTAGTTAAAACTCTATTGGATCTACTTTGACAACGGATTTCAGACCATTTAAAAAGTTGATATTTGGGTTAGGCACAGCCAAGTTACAAAGAATAGTGACATGCTCAGCATATCTCAGTTAATGAAAGTTTATCATAAATAAACAAGCCTTCCAAAGAATGTGACCATTGTTATTCATACAACAATAAGCTATCTTCTCACAAGGAGTGTTCTAGTACTCTATCTTCTGCTCAGCTATTTTGTCTCTGCTTTCGCTTCTCCCAATACTGACTAGTAGACTCTTTTTGAGTCTCAAATTCAAAGTCCTCATGAGTAAGGATCTGGTCAGAGTTTTTATGTCAGTCATCTTATAAATACTGTCTTTGGGTCTAGTGTTGATTGACAGCCCAGTTATATATAGCAAAGTAGCTAGGTCATGTTGAATTCCTCATCTGATCTCACTTACCACTTTATTTTTTGGAAAAATCACACATGCTTTCAGTCGAGATTGGGAAAAGAGTAAGCAAGGAATAATTATATTTAGTGGATACTTCCCAAACATTTTCCAAATTAATTTTAATAAACAGGGGGATTATTTTCTACAATAGATAGTATTATTGAAGAATTTAAATTATATATTGAACAAAAAATATGGAAATACATATTGAAAAAAATATAGAAGGATTGTCTATAGAGACTAATGGAAAGATATACAGAGGATTGATCAAGAGTATCTGAAAAGCATACCACTTTGACAGAATATTTCCTTTTACATTTTCAGATTAACCCTACTTTGACTTTTATTCCATTTGTCAGTTGGAACTAAAAAGTAAAAGCCATAGTGTATACACACACACACACACACACACACACACACACATCACACTAATTTGAAAAATAATTTTTATTAAAATGGCTTTGCAAACACTGCAGAAAACTACCTAAATTAACCAGGATCCATAGGCCCTGCCAAGAACATCTCAGATCTTGAAGAATATCCCTTATTGCATCAGTTGAAAGAATATTTAAAATAGGTACAATTGCCAAAAAAATCCACAAACAGAGCATTTAAGCATATAGAGTAATTCTGAGGCCACTTTTATGCTTTTTCTGTGGCATGCCTTTTCTTAGATGGATTATAGGGACAATATGTGATAGTAGAATGTTTGGAGAATTAGGAGCAATTAGGAAATCATTTGAATTGTCCAGTTGTTATGTAGTTAAAATTTTTACTGACAGAAGCATTAGCTTCTATGACTCTCTATCCAGAGTCATAGAATTTTATGTGGATTTTACCTATGCTGAGCTCATGAACTAACTGACTCAATCTCAGTTTTCTAAAAATCTAAGTCTTTATTTATCCCCTAGTCCAAAAGTCCTGAATCTTTTTGTGTTTATGATCTTACTAGTTGAATCATAAGGTTAGAGACAAGGAGTTAATATATTTAAACTCTTAGACCCAGATGTGGTTTGAGCTTAAGCTTTCCAGGTTGCTATGATAGCTTTTCTGACCAATGCTAGCTCCACTCTTATGTGGAATTTTGAATGGCATCTGGTGCTAAGAAAAAACATATATCATGCTATACTGGTCACCCTTCCACATCACCATCACCAGCATTCTTTTTTTGTTGCTTCTCTTTACTTTCACTTCAAGAACTATAATACATGCATATCCAAAAGAGTGGGGTAGATAACTGAAGTACAATTGCGAAGTGATTAGTGTAGAGGGCATTTTCTGGTTAAGGTGATAGCTAACAAGATTTAATCATGCTGAGCTACAGCTTAATGATTTGAACAGGGATTTCATCATTACCATCCAATGCCTGGGCAGCTTCTAGGAGCAAGGTAACTATTTAGTGCAGAAAACAATAGGCAGGAGTATTCAGTGTCATACTTGTCTGGTCCCCTGGCTGGGGGAGCTGGCCTGAAGTTTAAAGATTAAGGGACTAGATTTTCAATCCTATTGCCTTGATTGGGGTCTTCCTTCTAGGGGGTTTGAACTCACATCACTCACAAGCTTTTCTTAGAGAATCAGGATAGGGTTAGATTTGGGAGGAAGGTGCAGAAGTTTGGATCATTGTGGTCTTCTCTGGGAAAGAAGAGAAGGGATTCATCCTGTCAATTGACTTAAATATTAAGCACTTACTATATATGTTTTTCACTATGCTAGATGTCAAGGATATAGTGATATTCTTTGGGTTCTCAAGGAGTTTACCATCTAGAAGATGAGATGGGCTTTAATCAAATAATTATATTAATAGTAATGATTACATATATATAATCACAAACTGAGGCAAGAGTTCTGGGGAAAAGAAACATGCTTTTCTGAAAGTGGTAAAGGAAACTGACCTACAGTAGGGAGCTCAGGAGGTTTCTCTGTGGTAGAGACATTCAAGCCAAGATCCAAAAGATGAATAATGTTTAATTAAGTGTGTGTTTACGTGGGTGTGGGGGGTGTGAAGGGGATGCTGGGAAGAACATCACAAATCCATAGAAAAGCATATGCACAGGTTCTGTAGAAGGAAGAAACAGTATCTGGTCACAGAACTTAAAGAAATCTAGCATGTCTAAAGCAGAGAGAGCATGGGGGAGAGTGAAGCAAGATGAGACTGGAGAGGTAGGTAGGCCCAAACTGTGCAGAGCCTTGTAGACCCTGATAAAGAGTTTAACTTCTTCCCTAAGATGAATAGGAAACCAATTAAAAGTTTTATTTAGGTAAGTGATACAACCAGGATTTTATTTTAAAATATCACACAAGTATTTGTTTGGAGAATCGGCTATTGGGCAACAAGTGTAGAATGGGGGACCCAGGTTAGGGCAGTAGTCCAAGTGAGAGAAAATGGTATATGGAGTCCTGAATGGACTAATCAAGGAACTTTCAGTCAATGAATAAATCAGCAAGAAATTACTTGACACCTGTCTAAATATGCATGACTAGCTCTACTTATCATGAAGGGAGATTCATCTTCAGCCTCCTACCTCTTTTTTTAGCAGCCCAGGTTCTGTCTAGTTATGAAGAATTCCAATTAATGGAGCTGAGCTAATAAAACGTTACTTCATTAAATGTATTAGCATTTAAGGAAATCTGGAGAAAGAATTGATTTGAGTTCTGTTAACTAGTGTTCTCATATAAAACACATTTCTCAATCTGTGATCCCCAAAAGTTACTGCTTCAGAGTCTTCTGAGGGTTGGAGGAGTGGGGAGGGGGAGGCCTATAAAAAGTCAAATTCCTGGGCCCTACCCTAGACCTACAAAATCAGAATTCTGGTGTGGAGCTCAGTAAAGGGCATATTTAACAGTCTTTCCAAGTGTTTCTGATGAACACTAAAGTTTGAGAACTGATTGTAGATGATAATTTGGAGACTGACTTTGAACAAAGCAGATGCCTGTGACAGAGAAGAAAGGAGTGGGTATTCCAGGTTGAAGGTGGCTGTGAGAAAATGTCAAGTAGTGAGAAACAGCCAATTGAGTGCAAGGAAAGAGTAGTAAGTAGATTGACTTGCTAAGGCGCAGTAGCCTTGTTAGATGCAATGAGAAATCACCTTGAGCAGAAGAAAGAAGAAAATGGACAGCATGCCTAAGAGAGCAGTCCTGCCAAGCCTGAAATAGATTGAATGAAGTGAGTTTTATAATCCCAGAGTCACTGGATGAGGGACTTATGGGACTGTAAACTTGGAATTTCCCTCTCCCATGAAATGAAGAGAATATTAATACAACTTATTGGTTACAAAGCAACAATAGCCAACCTTACTGAGTTTGAATGATATGCGAGGCATTTCACAAAGTATTTTCAATGCATCAGATCATTTAATCCTCCCAGCATCTCTATGAGATAGATACTATAATTATCCCCATTTTATAGATGAAGAAACTGAGGCACAGAGAGATAAAGTAACTTGCTTATGGTAATATAGCTGGTAAGTGGCTAGACCAGAATTCTAAACCAAGTCTATCTCTTGAGATTATACTTTTACTTTTAGTTATAGTGCTGGGTCACATCAATTTTCATTTATGCCCACAAAGGTTAATACTTCTCTAAATATCATTAGTTCTTTTGGACATTATAATCATTATGCATAAAAGAGGCTTGGCCTTTGGGGTCCAAACACAATGCAGGCCATAATAAGGTTTGGTTAAAAAAATGAATAAACAAAGAAAATGCAGAATCAAACCTGTAAATGTAGAGAACAAAAGGACAGCTGCCAGATGGGAGGGTGTAGGGGAGGAATGGGCAAAATGGGTGAAGGGGAATGGGAGATCCAGACTTCCAGTTGTGGAATGAATATATCATGAGACCAAAAGACACAGCATAAGGAATATAGTCAATGATATCATAATAGCGATGTATCGATATATTGGAACAGATGGTAGTTACACTTGTGGTGAACATAGCATAATGTATATACTTGTCAAATCACAATGCTGTTCACCTGAAACTAATGTAACATTGTGTAAACTATATTCAAATTAAAAAAAAAAATAGGTTTGACTACGGCCTGGATAAGTACACAATCTCATGCAATGCTTCTTCTCACATCCTGCTTTGTAGATTGATGATGGTCTACAGTGAGTTAGTATAGCTCTTGAGGGGAAGCATTTGGAAACTTCACCAGAAAGTTGACAGAGTACTTTTATGTCTGTTGATGCTAACAAAATAAATAGAGTTTTTATTTTGCATGCCTTTTTTCATTATCTTTTTCTATTAATTTTAAATTACATTTTATAGAAGTATATATAGATTAAAAATTAAAAACAAATCAAAACAAAAGTATGGTTCTTCACTCCAAATGATTTGTGATGCATGGGCCTCATGGATATAAGAGAAATGTAAACAACTAATAATATGAAGGTATTTTCAAGCTCGGGTATGGGTGGTAGGCTGACCATGAAGGTAATCTGAACCTTTATTTTGACATGGCAGCCTCTTTTAAATTACAGAATCATCCCTCTTGAGCATCACTATGACAGATTGCAGTGTGAAACCATTCTGTTTTTAGTAGGCTTATAATTTTAGAGGTCATGCATTTAATTCTGGACAATTACTGTCAATTAAACATTCATGATGAAAGAAAAATTGTATAATAATCAAGCAGAAGCATATAGAACCTGAGCAGTAAAGATTCAACAGGATGGAATGAAGGACAGAATAGGGAAATAGAAAAGGGAACCTTTGCCATTTTCATTGACACTATTCATCGAATCAGATATTAAGGAATCTTGCTTTAACATCTGATTAACTGCTTCCAATTTGTACCTTTGCTAAAAATGGAATAAGACATGAAGAAAAGGATACAGTAGCCCTGAATAAGTCTTCTGGCACCGTTTATTCATTCGTTTGTTCAACAAATATTTAATGTGCACCTATTACATACCTGTCACTCTGCTTGGCACTTATGGAAACAAAGAACAACTAATTGCATCCCAGTCATCAAGGAGGTAATAGTCTAGTAGACAGCCATAAAAACAACTATAAATATAATAAAACTTGATAAGTAATAATAGAGTAGTGATTATCAAAGAGCTGTATGTTTCAGAATCAGAGTGGGAGAGAAGTACAGTAGTCCCCCTTTATCCACAGGGATACTTTCTAAGATACCCAGTGGATGCCTGAAACTGTGTATAATACCAAACTCTATATATACTATGGTTTTTCCTATATATACATATCTATGACAGACTTTAATTAATAAATTAAGCATAGTAAGAGATTAACAATAATAATAATCAAGTAGAACACTTATAACATTATACTGTAATAAAGGTTATTGAATACAGTCTCTCCAAAAATATCTTATTGTCTATACTTACCCTTCTTGTAATGATATGAGATGATAAAATGCCTATGAGATGAGAGAAAGTGAGGTGAATGATGTAAGCATTTTGATGTAGTTTTAGGGTACTATTGACCTTCTGATACCATATGTCAGAAGGAAAGATCATCTGCTTTTAAATTGTGGTTGACATTGGGTAACTTAAACTGTAGAAAGCAAAGCCATGGATAAATGGGGGGAATACTTTAGTTTGAAATATCATATCAATATTATATCACCTTACCTGTAGCAGAGGACAAAAGTAAGCATATTGGTCTCTTAGGACAGAAAATATAGGTCAGTAAAAATTTGAATGCTGGTAGAGATGATGGTTATCCCAACCAGGAATTGTCTGCACTTTTAACTTGGTGTGAATGGGTATATACCAGTGTCTTTGCAATGAGCAGGTGAGAGGGGGAAGAATGTCAGGAAGAATGCAAGATACTTATTTAAAAGGAGTATAGGTATAAAAAGTTGAGAAACACTTTTGAATCTAGGTATGAAGACTTGTGAGAACTATGAAGGCTAGAACACGACTTGAAGTTGGGGGAAAGAAGACAGAAATAATGCATTTAGGGTTGCAGACTTCCAATAAGGAGTCCAATTGTAAGCAATGAGTGACTGAGGGAGGTAAAGAAGGAACCTCTGATGACCTACTTTCGAAGCATACAATTATCCTCCTACATCCTTGGCAGTTCAAGAACAGAATGTGCTACCCATAACAGCAGCGCTGCCCTTGAAACATCTGAAATGCCATTAGATCTAGAAGTACAAGCTTTCAAACACTATTCTTTCACAAACTGAGCATGACAAACTCTGTAAGCTAACAGACCTGTTGTGAGGCTCATACAAGTTGCCAGATGTAAAAGCATTTTGTGAATTCTTAGAAAGCATGTGCTTGTGTGATGACTGCCTCCCAAACTTCCCCCAAGGTAATCAAAAGCCCCCAAGGATAAGTGAGATAATCATTGTAGGATGCACTAAGTGCCTCAGAAGAAAGGTAGTGTATGGAAATATTAATAATGATGACCCACATCTGTTTGGTCCTGTTAATTCCTTTCTTTCAAGACTTGACACAATGCCCTCTACTATTGAAAGTGGACTGCATTCCCATGTTTTAGCTGCTGAGTACTTTGTTTCCAATTCAAAAGCAATGGTTCTTTTTGTTATGTTTTTTTTTTTTTAATTTATTTTTGAGAGACAGAGCGTGAGCAGGAGAGAGGCACAGAGAGAGAGGAAGACATAGAATTTGAAGCAGGCTCCAGGCTCTGAGCTCTCAGGAGAGACCCTGACGCGGGGCTCGAACTCACAGACTGTGAGATTAGGACCCGAGCCAAAGTTGGACGCTTAACCGACTGAGCCTCCCAGGCGCCACTCCTTCTTCTTCTTTTTTTAAAATTTAATGTTTCTTGCCAAAATCTGGAGACAAATTACTTACATGAATATCATATGCATACAATGATCATCATCTCCTATTGTTTGATGTCATATACTGGATATCAGATCATGATGAGCCATTGGCAGAGCCCTTCAAGAAACTTAGAGACTGAATCACTGGTGGAGCAGAGCTTACCAAGGTTAGAAGATGAAGAGTGTGGTTTTTCTACAAGTAAAATAATGGGGACATAATTCTCCGCCAAAGACCTGGAATGCTCATGGTCCCTTACGGAGCAATTCCATTCTTCTGACTTGAAAGGGTTGTACCTGTCACTAGGGTCCCTTCCTCCTGATCAGTGGCTCATACCTGAGTCATTGATAAAGCACAACCAGGCCTGACCCAGCTAGTATCATCAAGGAGAGAGGTGGGAAACTTCAGGATAGAATCGGGTTAGCAATGGTGGACAGGGGTTCCAGAAGCAAAAAGAAATATTTTATAATAACTTTAATACCAATGATCTCCCGATTCTATGTGCTTCCTAAATGTTATAGGGGTGAATCCACAGCAAAATTTAGAAATGGCACCCAGCAGGACTCTTCTGAACCATAGCCAGGAAGTAAGCAAAGGTGACCTCTGTAGATACCAACAACCTTCTGCCTATCTTGGGCCCTCTTCTGGCCCTCCCAGCTGCCCAAGTTCCAACCCATTCCTTCTTTTCCCTTAAATCCCCTTGTTCTGTGTCCTTTTCCTGACTGCATTCCTCAATTAAGTTCTGGTCTGGTCAATTTATTAGAGCTAAGAAATTAATAGCTTTTAATGCCTTTATTTCTGAACATCGTGTTTCTAACTTAAAAGCAAAGGAGTGAGTAGAGAAGCAATTAGGTGTTGGGGTGGAGTGAGGAGCTGCTTCTGGATATCTCCCTATTTATCACATGGATGATGCAGGTGATAGGCTGGCACTATAAGGATGAATTTCCACTGTTATTCAGAGGTACAATATGCAACATGGTGATATATTTTGACGTTGCCTTAGACTAACAGAATGGAAAGAGTTAAACTCTACAATTTAATATACCAAGATTAAAGCAATTGTAAATTAGTTTAATCATTCCTCTATATGTCTTCAGAGGCAGATTTTTTTTTATCCTATTGTCACTACCAAATAAATGGAGTCTTGTAAATACAAATAAACTTAATTTTTAAAGGATTATCTATGCTCAAAGGTTCTGATGCTTTTAATTAAAAATTTCCTCATTATATAAAGTGTCTGTGTTGTGGCAGTGTGAGATACCAGGCAGTGTCTGTGTTGTGGCAGTGTGAGAGCATGAATGAAATATGGGAAGGAAACGATGGCTAACATGTGGTTGTCTTTTCATTTTTCCAACATATTTTTTTATTCTAAAGACAGCAAGATTTATTCTTAGGACGCCCTCTGACTGACTCTGGAGCTCCTTAAGGACAGAGAACAGGGAGCAGCTTAAATGATTCCCTCCCTTTCAAGCCATAGATTTTAGACTCCTGTTTCTGGAACACTCCAGCAAAGAATCACTGCTGCTCCATCCAGCAGATGGAGAGTGGTGCTTTTCAATCTTTAATATGCATATAAATCACTTGAAAATCTGTTAAAATGCAGGTTCTGATTCATTATCCTGGAGTGATGCCCAAGATACTTCATTTCTAACAAGTTCCCTGGTCATACTGATGCTGCTTGTCTATGGAGCATATTTTGACTCACAAGGAACATTCTAGGTACAGAGTCTAGATACTGAGCCCTCTTTGGCTAGTAGCAGTGAAAGTATGAAGAGGCTCAGTGGAAAAATGGCACATATCTATCTTAACCAAGGGAAGGGCAAACGAAACCAAAGGGAGGCAGATATGAGATTGCTTGCACTTATGCTCTCCACAGGTTCAAATAGATGGGTTTCAAGCAATATATACCAGAAAGGCAATTGCTTTCTCAAGATAAGGGAGAAAATATGCTTAGAAGTTAAGAGCATGTGTTCTGGAATCATTTTCCCTGGGCTCAAGTTCCACCTGTATCATTTCCTAGTAGAGATCTTGATTATACTACCTTACCTTCCTAAGCCTCAGTTTACTCCTTTAGTAAAATTTGAATAACAAAACCTATCTCAGGGTGGCTGTGATGATTAAATGAAATAGAGTGTAAAGCTTTAGAATGGCACCTGCAAAGAGTGCTCAATAAGTGGTAGCTATTGTCATGCTTTTCTTCTTTGAGCTTATCTCATTTAAGTACTATCTGGCTTTTGTAAAGTGTTACCTAGCCATGATAATGCCATATCTGCTTTTGAGGGGACTTTTTTTTTAAGACCACCTTTGTTCTGAGGGGAGAAAGAAAATATCCTGTCATTCTTATTTCATCTCTTCCTCCATCCATTTTTGCCTGAGTATTAAAGAAAATCCAAAACATTACATTGCTTCATCTGTACACAGTTCAGAATGTTTCTCTATGGGGCGCCTGGGGGGCTCAGTTGGTTAAGAGTCCAATTTGGCTCAGGTAATGATCTCACAGTTTGTGGGTTTGAGCCCCGCCTCAGGCTCTGTGCTGACAGCTAGCTCAAAGCCTATAGCCTGTTTCAGATTCTGTGTCTCCCTCTCTCTGACCCTCCCCTGCTCATGCTGTCTCTTTCTCTCAGGAATAAATAAAAAACATTAAAAATTAAAAAAAAAGGAATGTTTCTCTAATAGTTGAAGTCTTTTTATTTCCCAACACATAACCACAATACCACTATTGCACCCAAAAAATTAACAACAGTTCCTTATTATAATCTGATACTCAGTCTGTGAGCAATCATCCCTGATTGTCAAAAGTACCTTTTAATGGCTTGTTTTTTCACATTAGAAGCCAGGTAAGGCTCATGCATTGCATTTGTTTGGTATGTCTCTTAAGTCCATCTTTCTATCAATTATTATTAAAAAAAACAATAAATTTTAGTTTTTAGAATTATTTTAGTCTTACAGAAAAATTGTGAAGTTAGTATAGAGTTTGCACATACCCACACTTAGTTTCTCTCAATTATTAAGTTTTGGCATTAGTGTGGTATATTTGTACTGATTAATGAACCAATATTGACACATTATTATTAACTAAAATCCATACTTTAGTTGGATTTCCTTAAGATTTCTCTATTGTCCTTCTGTCTCATAGGACCCCATACAGGACTCCACCTTACATTTGATTGTGGCAATGGTTAGTTTTATGTATCTACTTGAGTGGGCCATGGAGTGCCCATATAGTTGGTGTGTCTGTGAGGGTGTGTGTACTTTTGAGGTGACTCTTAAAGCAGTTTCAATTGTTTGAGACCTAGGAAAAATTCATGATTTCAAATTTAAATAAAATTCTAGACAAAAGCATGAAAACAGGGGAAAAATACTTCCCTGTGGGAACAATGTTTATTTTGTGCTTTGACCCTTATTACTGCTTCTGCCTACAATTTCTCTGGCTTGAGAATCACTCAAATTAAGAAAGAATGATTTAAGAATGATTTAAAAATAAAAATGGATTAAAGAAGCAAATTGTCATCTGTTTCTGCCAAAAGGAAATGTGGAACCTGGGCAATTATCATCCAGCATGGGGAAGTTCAGGCCCAAGAGAAAGGGAGAGAAGGTCTGAAGAAAAACATTTCCAAGCTCATCAATTATACATGGAATATTGCCAAGTTATAGGTGTCTTGGGATAAATAAGGGCATTAGACATAACCACTCTTTCAAGAGATTATGGTCTTAGGAAAATATTGGAATGAAATACACACACACACACACACACACACACACACACACACACAACCATACATATCAACCTGTGGCAAAACTCCAGTGAAGACACCTGTTGCTTAAAGCAAAGGGTGTATCTCTGGAGAAGAGTAGAGATTACTTTAGAAGGGAAGGTTGGGTCAGAACGTTCTTCAATGTGAAATCTATCCTGTGGGCAATTAGAAGTTAATGATCTTTTGATGGAGATGGGGATACCATATGCAAAAGAGTATTTTAACATGATCAATCCGGAACACTTTGAGCAATTCAACAAACATTTACTAAATATTCAGCACAGTGCCAGAGTCCAAGATGCAGAGCTATGTAAGGACAGAGGGAAAAAAAGACAAAAATCTATATTCTTTAAGAATTAAAAGCCTTGTCAAGGAGACAGATAAACAATTTACTAATATGGAATTATATCCAATATAGACTATTAAATACAAAAATGTAAGGTATAGAGCAATAAGTTTAATACGCAGCCATTTGTTTAAAAAGGATGGAAGGAAGAAATGCATATATATGTATATATGCATATATGTGTGTGCGTGTATATCTTATATTTTGTATAAGATTTATCTGCAAGCATACACAAAAGTCTGAGAATATCGATTGCCTCCAGAGGAGAGAATTAACGTGGATGGCAGGGAGGTGTCATTATATGCATACCCTTTGATACTCCCTGAGTTTTGAAACAAATGAATGTGTTATCTACTCACAACATTTAGAGATATATAACAAAATGATGTTTATTATTATGTAGGGGAAAAGATGAACATAAGTTGAGACAATCTTGGAAGACTTCTTAGAGCATGTGGACTATGAAGCTATGTCTTTGGAAGGCAGGATTTCCACAGGTGATGGTTTGAATGGGCAGTATTTCAAGCAGAGAAAGAGTTTTCCTTGAGACACAGGGTGGGGGCTAGGTCTGTGCTATCTAATATAGTAGCCAGTAGCCACTTTTGGTTACTGAGCATCGGAAGTGTGGCTAGCACATGTGAATTGAGATGTGCTTTAAGTATAAAATACTCATGGGTTTTTGAAAAGATAGTATGAAAAACAATGTAAAGTGCTTCAATAATAATTTTTATATTGATTACATGTTGAAAGGTACTATTTTAGATATATTAAAGTTAATGTCACTTGTTTCTATTTACTTTTTAAAAAGGTAGCTACTAGATAATTTAAAATTACATTTGTGGCTTGCCAGTGCTGATCTAGATAATGGAGATTTACAGAGAATGGTGAGTTAGGTTGTAATGCTACAGAAGAAGGTATATGGGTAAGAGTAAAAAGGAAGTTTGGAAAAACTGAGCTCAGCCAAATTTTGGAGGATGTTGACTACTGAGCTGAAGAGTTTGCACTTTAATTTTCTATTCATTTGTGAGCACTATGGGGATTTGAGTGTGGGAATCAGATAATCAAACGACTACTTTAAACAGGGGTGAAAGTATAGGCAGACAGAGTATTTATTACAGTAATCAAGGAGAAGGATACAAGGGTCTGGGCTTGGGTGGTGGCTTTAAAATCAGAAAGAGATCCATGTATACTACACTGTGAAGGGAGAATTGACATAACTGAGTGGAGGTATGGTTGTCAAAAACAACATGAAGCTTTATAACCCTGGTGATAAGAAGCACATCAGTGCTAGTGATAAACACAATAAAGCCTGGAGTGGGAGTTGAATGGGAATTGCCTGGGAGAGAAGATAATTCTGAGTTTTGACATGGTGGTCTTGAGATGGCTAGCTGAAATGTGGGATTAAGAGTATGAGAGAAACAGATGAATTTTAGCAGAGGACATCATGGCAATGAGATAAATATAATAATGATTAGTATTTGTATGGTATACAACACAAAATGTTCTCACATACATTATTTTACATAATTCAAACAATAATCCAAGGCTCAAAGTGTTTAAGTAACTTGCACAAAGTAACACAGCTACTTAGTGGCCAAGGTAGCATACCAAAACTTGTTTTCTTTATATTACTATAATTAAAATTAAATGCCAAAAAAAAAATGTAGAGAAGACTTGGGCTCTAGATTATACAATTTTTGTTCTCCCAACCTGCTGATTAGCTTAAGGGCCAGACCCAATCTTGGAAACCCATCTTGGGGTCTCTTCAGGTGTTTTATTTATTTATTTATTTATTTATTTTACAAATACAAATAGTTTATTGTCAAGTTGGTTTCCATATAACACCCAGTGCTCATCTTTACAAGTGCCCTCCTCCATGCCCATCTCCCCCCCCCCCCCCCCCCATCCATCAGTCCTCAGTTTGTTCTCAGCATTCAAGAGTCTCTCATGGTTTGCCTCTCTCCCTTTCCCCCACCATTTCTCCCCTTCTTCTCCCCCATGGTCCACATTGACCAATGGAATAGAATTGAGAACTCAGACCTGGACCCAAAGGTATACAGCCAACTAATCTTTGACAAAGCAGGAAAGAGTATCCAATGGAAAAAAGACAGCCTCTTTAACAAATGGTGCTGGGAGAACTGGACAGCAACATGCAGAAGAATGAAACCAGATCATTTTCTCACACCATACACAAAAATAAACTCAACATGGATAAAGGATCTGAACTTGAGACAGGAAACCATCAAAACCCTAGAGGAGAAAGCAGGAAACAATCTCTTCAGGTGTTTTAAATGTCAGTTTTAGAGATGAGGAAACTGAAGCCCTGGGAAATTAATGTCTACTAGAGAGGTAGGAGGAAGTCAGACAAAGGCTGTGGTAGATTGCATTATTTCCAAGTGTTAATTTTTTCTTCCCGTTAGAGAGCACATCCCTGCTTCCTGCCATGAACCCTGCCAAACTGATGTGTGCTTGGTCATAGAACTTGTGTTGGTTAATGGAATATGAGCCAAAGTGACCTTCACCACACATAATAAGAAGCTTTAAGAGCCATGACATGGTTCAGATTTTTTTGCTCATTTCCTTCTGATATAAGAATGACATGTCCCAAGTAAGGGCTTCGACTTCAGTCATGATTCTAGTAAAACTGAGCCACAGATGACCTGTAGCTGCCACACGGACCTTTGCTATGGTAATTGAGGCTTGGAGTTGTTTGTAACAATAGTACAACCTAGCTAAAGCTGACTAATACATTACTCCATTATATGTATTTTGTTTCCTTTATGTTTACCCTATACAAATATTCACTTTTCATCTGGTTAACTTCTACTCATCCTTTTTAAAAAATGTTAAAAAGTTATTTATTTATTTATTCATTCATTCATTCATTTATTTATTAGAGAGAACATGAGCAGGAGAGAGGAACAGACTGGGGTGGGGTGGGGGGAAAGAGAGGCAGACAGACAGAGAGGGAAATAGGGAGAATCCCAAGCAGGACCCACGCTCAGTACAGAACCTGATACAGGGCTCAATCTCATGAATGTGAGATCATGAACTGAGCCAAAATCAACAGTTTGATGCTTTAACCTACTGAGCCACCCAGGCACCCCTAACTTTTACTCATTCTTTAGGTCTCCAATTAAATATCACTTCTTCAGAGAGGCTGTTCTTGACCACCTTGTCTAACTTAAATCCTCTTCCCTACCACAGTCATATACACATATACTATTCTCTCCTATAGAATCTGTTATTCTCTCTTAGACACTCTACTCAATTGTAATCATATATAGATTTATCATTAGCATGCTCCACTTGTAAGCTCATGAAGACCTGGATCATGTCTATTTTTGCTCTTTATTATATAATGCCTGTCACTCAGTAGTTGCTCAGTGGATATTTGTGGAATAAGTAATGAACAAATAGCTTGTTAACATGATTGTTGGATCATAAAGCAAAATGTTATGGGGATTCTGTGATTAGGGGAAATAATGTTCCTGAAGAACCTCCTCTGTGCAAGGATTAACTACTATTTTTATTTTTTGGTCCTCCTCTTTCAAGGAAACTGAAAGAGGACTTTCACTTTATTTGTAAAAAAATAAAAATGAAAATCAAAACCCTTAAAATTAGATTCACTCATCAACAGACCTCTGAAGCCTGGTAGTTTTCTTGCCTAATACCAGGAAAGCGTTAGGAAGCCTGTAGATAGACTAGAAGTGCTCTTTTGAAAGAAAGGAGAACTGTTGCCATAATATGTTTAGTTATAGGGAGTAAGACAGTCACCTGCCTTTCCTGCTTTGAGTGGTTGTTGAGATGTAGTGAGAAGCAAGAAGGAGGGGAAGAGAAAGAGACTACTTGGAAATGGGAATTATGGGCTGGGTGTAGAAGATGCCTCTGTGATCCAAACCAGAAAAGTCAGGGCTACTTCCCCTCACTTTCACCTTCCAAGAGACCACTTAAGAGGTAGCTCTGGATTGTATCACACAAAACTGGCAATCAAGAGTTTGAAGGTTTTTTGCAAAACTGTCAGCTTCTATATGATAGGGACTCTTACACATCTGCATGCTCAGGTGTGGGAGGGAGGAGGAAGCAACAATTCTGTACTTTACATTGTGATGTCTCTTGTATGGAGAAACCCACAATATCTCACAACATGAATTGTTGAAACACACAGTGGAACCTAATATGAAGGGTATAGTGTCAGTGGATGAGGTCAATTGACCCATGAATTCCTTTGCTACAGGGATGCTCATTAATCCTGTGACTCTAAAGTTCCTGTTATCTGTGACTCCAAAACACATAGGGTAGGGTACTTAGAGCAGAAGAGGGTACACTTATGGGGATATACTGTGCTTTTAAAAATAAAATAAATGTAATAAGAAGCAGGCAGCATAATTGCCATGACTTACACCTTATGACATTTGATCATAAAAAGGTTGGTACATTATAAATAAGTTCTACATTTACAACTCTGCCTTTATATTTACACTTATTAAATTGTTTAGGGAGGTGGTTCCTGGATGCTGGAGGCTCATATATAAAGCATATTAACATAATTGGAGTACAGCCAAATCCCTCAGTGTACATTGCAGATACTTGTTAAAAGCTGGACCTTGGAGGAAAAACCTTCCTCCTTGTCTTCAATCAGTCATCAGCTCCTGAAAGCACTCCTTGGAAATCAACTCCCAGTCATCCATAGTTGGAGGAGCTTGTCCTCAGTGCTGACCTTAGGCAGACCCTCAGTTTCCAGGACAACAATGAAGACTATGTCCTTACCTGGATGAGGAAATTAGCTCTGATTTTCCATTACCTATACCAAACATTCCTTTCCATTTGTTTAATTCACTGAGAGTTGACACTACACATTAGTTCATTGAGCAATTGCTTTGGGTAAAGGCCCAGAGATGAATGAGACAGTCATTGCCATCAAGAAACATACTTTAATCAAGGAGACAGATAAGTAACTCTAGTAAAAGGCAGAATGAAATAAAGGCCATAATAAGAGTATGTGCAAATTGCTGTAGGAGCATAAATAACACAATTTACTTTAATGAGGGAAGGAAAATTAAGGAATCATATGTTGGTTTATCATTGGTAAGCTGCGGTGATTAATCCAGCGCAGAAGGGCCGGATGAATTGTGAAGAGGTTTGAAAGTTACATTTGCATCTGTTCCTGAGAACTTTGAGGCTCATAATAGTTTTGTTAAATAAGGAGAACAATAGTGGCACCTGAGTGGTTCAGTCAGTTAAGCGTCCAACTTTGACTCAGGTCATGATCTCACAGTTCATGGTTTTGAAATCTGTGTCGGGCTCTGTGCTGACAGCTCAGATAGAGCTTGGAGCCTGCTTCAGATTCTGTGCCTCCTTCTCTCTCTACCCCTCCCCTGCTCATGCTATGTCTCTCTCTCCCTCTCAAAAATATACATTAAAAATTTTTTTAGGAAGAACAATAAAATTTTTTGAAGTGGGCCAAGAAAAGCATTTTAGGAAGCAATCTCTAGTGGTATGAAAGATAGTTTGAAGAGGTAAGAGACTGAAATAGGGTGATCAACTTCTGTGCCTGACTGGATGTCACGGGAGAGGGAATAATACAAGATGTTTCTGGTGTTTCTAGCCTGAGAAACTGGGAAAGTATGGTACCTATAATGAGAGGGAAAATCTGTGTAGGGGTGTGCCCGTTTCTCCACATCCTCGCCAGCATCTAGAGTCCTCTGATTTGCTCATTTTAACGGTCATCCTCCTACACTGTTGGTGGGAATGTAAACTGGTGCAGCCCCTCTGGAAAACAGTGTGGAGGTTCCTCAGGAAACTAACAATACAACTCCCCTATGACCCAGCAATGGCACTGCTAGGAACTTACCCAAGGGATACAGGAGTGCTGATGCATAGGAGCACATGGACCCCAATGTTCATAGCAGCACTCTCCACAATAGCTAAAACATGGAAAGAGCCTAAGTGTCCATCAACGGACGAATGGATCAAGAAGATGTGGTTTATCTATAGCATGGAATACTACATGGCAATGAGAAAGAATGAAATCTGGCCATGTGTAGCAACATGGATGGACCTTGAGGGTGTTAGGCTGAGCGAAATAAGTCAGGCAGAGAAGGACAGATACCATATGTTTGGACATATAGGAGGATTAGGAGGAACTTAACAGAGGACCATGGGGGAGAAGAAGGGGAAAAATAGTAGGGGAGAGGGAGGGAGGCAAATCAGGGGAGACTCTTGAATGCTGAGAACAAACTGAGGGCAGATGGGGTGGGGGGGAGGGAAGGGAGGTGATGGGCATGGAGGAAGCACTTGTGGGGATGTGCACTGGGTGTTATATGGAAACCAACTTGACAATAAACTATTTTTTTAAAAAACGAGACGGAAAATCTGGGTAGAAGGATCCGTTTGCTAGAGAATGTTTTTGGTTGAGTATGTACTGAGTTTGTGTGTAAGATATCATTTACAGACTGAAGATGGTTCTGGGGTTCAGAAAGAATTGCAGAGTCATTTGCTCATAGGAACTTGTTAAAGCTATGGAAATGGCTAAGGTGGCCCTGGTAGCGGGGAGAATACAAATGAATGCTGGAGATATGCTTCTATTTAGTTGAAAACGATCACTAATAAAGAGGACTGAGAAGAAAAAAAGAGGACTGAGAAATTTTCTGAGTGTCAGGAAAAGATAGGACTAAGTGTTCTTTGTAGAAGAGTGGGAGAAAGTACATGGGATGACAAGAGGATTCATATGGTTTGATAATTAGGTAGTTTTTGATAGTCTTGAAGGAGAGAGATTCATGGGAAGGTTGCTGTTGTTCTTTAATAGGATTCTTGAGGATGCTTGTAGACTGAGAGGAGAGTAGATGATGGAATAATGGATGCAAATAGTGAAAGCCCTTTCAAAGTACAAAGTACCACACACTACAAGGCCACATCAAGTCAGAGTTTTATCCCAGATGCTCTGGAGCTGAAGGTCAGTGACTTCTAACAGATGCTATGATTTTTATCATTATTCTGAATTCTGCTGAGGGGCCTTATCCATGGCCCCTTTCATGTCCTTTTCCTCTCTCCCCTAGGCACTACCATAAGTGCCACCAGTTGTTTAGCCAGAAAAAAGTACTTCATTACTTGATTTTTGTTAGGAAGTCTAGGCCACTGTGATATATATGTCATAAGTTTCCAAAAACTAGTCAAAGTGAAAATTCATACTATTTGGGTATTTTCAATTGAATTCCCATTGTGGTATTTGGGGTATTGTAGGGAAAGAGACAGACAATAACACAAGATATTTGCTGGGGGTTGGAGAGCACGGGTGAGATGGAGCAGATCCATAAAATAGGTTCCCTTCCAAAACTGAAGAATATTAGCTAGAATAAAGTCGTTCAGTGTCGCACATACACAGCAATTGAATGTATTGAGGAGGGAGGCTTTATGGTTGAGTAGAAGGGTGTTTATCATAAAGAGGATACTTGGGCACAGTTTGGAAATCTGAGAGATTCCTGGGAAATAGTAAAACAAGAGAATTTGCTGTTCTTTTAGCGAGTAATAATTGTTCCAGAACCTCTTAAATGTATTGTTTAAAATATTAACCAGACACTTAAGAAGTTCTAGCTATCAACTAATTAAAGCTTTTTCCATAAATTGCACTTTATCTAAATGCCTTTCTTCCCTGTATGGGACCAAAACTGAATCAATACATTTTAATGTCTACTCAATCCTTGTCAGTTTCTTTGAACAGCCATTCAGTGTTTTCACTTTCAGTATTATTAAAAAGAAAGTACAAAAAAGCATGAAAGAGGAAGAGAAGAAAAGGAACACAACATAGAGAGCCTAACTTTGCCCTTCTTACTATAATCAGTATAAATCACTGAGCAAGTACTTGTTCAGAATCATGTTCTCCTGTCTGCTTTGTCTTTATGACTTGATGCTACTTGTATATAAGGCTTGTATGAGCCATTCAACAGTACATATAATAGGATCATATCAAGTGTTGGAGCAGTAGCTGTCCATATCCGGGGTATCACTGCAAAGATGATCTCTTCTTGTGTTCAACTTTTTGGTTGAAAGTAACCCAGCAGTCACTCAGGTTTAAAAGCTTAGTGTCAGATTTGAATCTTCTCTCTCCTCATACCCTCAACATCTAACCAATTGCCATTTCTTTAGATGCCACTAGGATCTGTCCCACTGATGCTACCCTAGTTTAGGCCCTCATTATTTATCTAAAGTATTGTAGGGGCGCCTGGGTGGCTTAGTCAGTTAAGTGTCCGACTTTCGCTCAGGTCATGATCTCGCGGTTCGTGGGTTCGAGCCCCGCGTCGGGCTCTGTGCTGACTGCCAGCTCAGAGCCTGGAGCCTGTTTCAGTCTGTGACTCCCTCTCTCTCTGACCCTCCCCTGCTCACGCTGTCTCTCTCTCTCTCTCCTAGAAATAAATAAAAAACATTAAAAAAAAAATAAAGTATTGTAATAGCCTCCAAAAAAGTTGGCCTTCTGTGACCTTTCTCTCTGTCTTACACAGAGCTTCCAGCATCATCTTCCTTAAGTGCTCCATTATCATTGCTTTCCTCAAAACCCCTCAGTGTTTTCCTACCATTTATAAAATCAAGCCCCAAACACACAACTGTTGCCTCTTTTTCATGGATCTTATACTCTAGGCAAACTGATTTATTCAGTATTCCCTACATACGCATATCAAAATTTATACTTTGGCTCATGCCTTCTCTCTTTCCTCAAAGAAATATAAACTTTATCATGAGAATAGGGACCATATCTATTTGATTCATTGTTATATTCTCAGTGTGTAGCATTGTGGTTGGCACATGGAAGGTGCTCATTAAATACTGACTAAATAAAAGCTTTATATATCCAAATCTACTTACACTTTAAATTTCAGTTCAAACGCCACTGTGCCAAAAAGTCTATGTTGACGTTTGTTTCCCACCTTAATATCTATATTTCACCTCTGTAAAACTGATTTGTTCTTTTTTTATCTGAACTCCCACAGGCTTTATCTATCCCACTCTTATGACATTGATTACTTTCTTTCCACCTTGGATTACAGTCCTTTTTGTACATGTCCCATCTTGCACTAGACTATGAGACCTCTGAAGCAGGAGCTATATTTAATTCATAATTGCACCCTCAAAGGCAATGTTCACGGAATGGACACTCAATGATTAGAATAGCCACACTGGAGGCTTCAGTACAGAAGTGAAGGATTTATTATTATTATTTCTAATAATACAGTAAGAGCTCTTGTACTTTTTAAAAATGTTTATTTTTGAGAGAGAGACAGAGTGTGAGCAGGAAAGGGGCAGAGAGAGGAGGACACAGAGTCAGAGGTAAGTTCCAGGCTCCGAGCAGAGCCGAGTGGTCAGCACAAAGCCCGTGAAGGGGGCGGGGGAGGGGGCTCAAACTCAAGAACGAGATCATGACCTGAGCCAAGGTTGGACACTCAACCTACTGAGCCACTGAGGCATTGTGCTTTAATCATTAATATCAAAAGATGAAAAAATTGGCTGAACCTGTATTAGCCAAGATATATTACCATCATGGCTAGAGATTGAATTCTGGCTAATCACCAAAAACTGGAAAGAAAGTCATGATTCACAGACTTCATTAATTTGCAAGTTTTTTTTCCTCTACAATGCATTTTAACTGTAATAATATTTTATTTAGGCCTCTAGACATCTAAATAAATTCAGTCTTTAAATGGGATCTTTTGCTATATATTTCCTTTATTAAAGATCTAAACTATATACTATGTTACATGCATCACACATATATCAATTTCCAGATTTCCATTTTCCTTTGAGTTCTTGGCTTTAAGCTCCAATTCTCCTGGTTGTGGATACTAAGGTTTTCAGACTCCCTACTAAGGAATTTGCTCTGGGGGAGAAAAAAAAAGCTAATGTATTGATTCGTGGAGCAACTCAAAATTCCAAGGGAAACAATGGTCTTGCCAGGTACTTTGATTCATGTCATTTACAGATCTGGTTATTACCTTGTCCAACCTTCCATTTTCAAGTTGGTCCACCTATGATGAGAGATTCTTTTGAAAGCCCTCCAGAGAGTATTTATACACACTTATTTTACTCATATAAACATTTGTTAATCCTTCCAGGTTTTTACCCTCTGAAGTCCATTTGCTTTCATTCTATAATCAAGACCAAAACAAAACAAACAAACAAACTTTTCTGTATAGAGCTTCCCTGGAAGATGTAAATCACCTTTCTGACTTTTCTGGACTTTTAAGTTGTGCAAACATTTCTACATTACACTGGCAAGACCCAGTGTCTTAAGTGCTAAATACTTAAAGAAAATTTTATGATTCCCATAGGTATGTGTGTCTTTGAATATATTCCATGATTTCCACCTGACCAGGTCCTTATAGAAACACTCTTGTGTGTCTCTTCAGTTGAAGCTTTTTCTAAAATGTTCTTACATCCTGTCTTTATACTTTAGTTTGTGCCTGTTCACTCATCCTGAATATTACCATAGGCAACACAACATTTAATGTATATCTTGACTTTATTTAATAAGTGAGTATGCATTACATATAGATTGCAAGTGGTTCTTGGTCCTGTGAAGAGACAGGTATTTAATCTGAAGCAAAATGAGAGCATGAATGCACAGGTCTCTTGCTACTGAAATACTTCTGGGTATCTTGGCATGGGCACAGTCTTCCTTAATACCCATTCAAAGCAGGCTTTGTTGTCACCTCTCCATTCGGCTGAGGGATTCACAATATCTAAAGTCAGCTTGAAAGAACCCTTGTATATCAGAGGTAGTTTTATACCTGCATTATAAATCATAGAAGACATTTAGTCAAAGAGTCCATAAAAGGGGTAGAAGGGAAACACCAGAGCTCAGAGTTGGAACCAATTATTTTTTTCAAACTAAGCATTGGTCATAGTAGCAAAAGTATCAACAAAATTTTAGAATAGCCTGTTAAACTGTTTAACATCTAAGCATGCAGTAGGCTGTGCAGACAATAGCTTTAGAGGAAACCTTGAACTTGGCTTAAGCACCAAGGACTTATTTTAAAAAGTGAAAAGTACATTTATGTGCAATGATTAGTTTAGTGAGCTAAATGATGTCTTCCCCAAAATATGTCCATGTCCTAACTCCCGGAACCTGTAATGTTGCATTATTTGGAAAAAGGGTCTTCACAGATGTAATTAAGAATTTTGATATGAGGAGATTATGGATAAGCCAGGTGTATCCTAAGTGCTGCAGCAAGTGTTCTTATAAGAGAGAAGAAGAGGTAGATTAGATACATAGAGGGAAAAGTAATGTGAAAACAGACCAAAGAGAGATTTCACTGCCAAGGAAAGAATGACAGTCACAAGAAACTTGGAAGAGATTACCAACAGATCTTCTTCTGGAGCCTCCAGAGGGAGTACAGACCTATTAAGACCTCAATTTAGGACTCTGGGCTCCCCAAACAATAAGAGAATAAATTTCTGTTCTTTTAAGCTATCATGTTTTGTGTGTTGTTACAGCAGCTACAGGAACCTAATACAGATTTTGGTAACAGGAAGTGAGGTACCTCTATAACGAATAACTAAAAATGTGGATGTGGCTTTGGAGTTGAATTATAGGTAGAGGCTGGAAGAATTATGATGTATGTGATAGAAAATAAAAACATACACTGCTGTTAGAAATATGAATGTTAAAGGTGCTTCTGGTGAGCTCAGAAGGAACTGAGGAACATTTTATTGGAAACCTGAGGGAAGGTGATCCTTGTTAACGAGCTTATCTGAATTGTTTCCAGGAGTTGTGTGGAAAATAGAATTTGTAATGAACTTAAATACTTAGCTGAGGATATTACCAAAGTGTCGAATGTAGGGCCTATTTTCTTCTTGAGCTTATGGTAAAATACAAGGAGAAAGGGAGAAATTGAGGAAATAGGTGTCAAGCAGAAAGGAACCAGCACTTCATACTTGAGGTAATTTTGAGCCTGAATATTCAGATTGCAAAAGATGCTAAAATTAGGAGAGTCACTATTAATATAGTGTACCCTGGAGATAAACCCAGCCTCTGGCTAGTTTGAAGAGATGGCAGACTCATGGATCCACTCGACCATATCAACAGAAGTCAAGAATAGAGATGGCATTATCCACCAAAGATCTGTGAGGAGTCTCACCTCAATATTGAATCAATTTGACATACATGGAAGGCCGACAAACTTTTTGAGAATGTTATACTGGCTGAAACAGTTCTAGTTTTGCCTGAAAAAGATGGAGATGTAACAAAATAACAGAAGGTTGTCAGACTACCAAAATTTTACAGGCAAGGAACAGGATGATAAAGCTGCAAACATGTGCTACTCTCAGTATAAAGGGCCATTCTTGGAGCAGAACTGCAAGGTTCAGAGGCAGAGGCCCACACAGGGGAGCAGAGACAGAAGTGCAAACCATGGGCACAGAGACAGAGACTTGATCCATGAGCCAAGAGGCCAGAACTGAAGGCTTAAGGGGTATAGTCCTGAAATAAGGGGGATTATTGTCAGGCCACGAAACATAAGGGGATTTTGCCTAGCTGAATTTTGAAAGTCATTAGGCCATGTGGGTTTTTTCTACTTTCCATTTTCTTTATTTTGGAATAGGAATATCTATAACTATTGTCCTATGCTTGTCCCACCAAGCAGATAAGTTTGGAAGCAGATAAGTTGTTGTTACAGTGTATGTTTTTTTTTTTTTTCTATCACATACATCACAGTTTTTTCCAGCCTCTACCCATTACTGACATTTGGAGAGAAATTTTGCCCCAGGATTTTCACCTATACCTGATTTAGAGATCTAGATGATGAGATTTGGGACTATTGAACTGATGATGTTTGGATTAGAGTTTAGACTTAGAGTTGACGCTATAATGGGTTGAGACTTTTGGTAATGTTGAGATGGTGTGAATATATTTTGTACATGGGACAGATACAAATGGGGGGGCAAAGGGCAAGCTGTAATGGGCTGGGGGTACCTCCAAAAAGATATGTCCACATCCTAACTCTTAGAACCTGTGAATGTTACTTAATTGGAAAAAAGAGTCTTATAGGATTTAATTAAGTTTAGGGTCTTCAGATGAAATTATCTTGGATTATCTGGGCGGGCCCTAAATTCTAACAAAAGCATCCTTATAAAAGAAGCATAGGAAGATTATATATGCAGAGGAGAAAGATATGTGAAGATGGAACAGAGAGAGATGTAGCCATAACCCAGGGAAAGGCCAGTAGCCACTATATCTTGGAAGAGGCAAGGAAAGATTTTCCTCTAGAGACTTTGGAGGGAGCATGGCCCTTTATTTTGGACATCTTGCCACGAGAGAATATAATTCTGATGTGATAAGCCATCAATTTTGTGGTAATTTGTTACCTTGCAGACAAAGGAAACTAATGAACTAGTAAACATTTTAAGGATTTTGCAGTTTTAAAAACCATTCCGAAGAAAATCTGCATAAATTGGTGCTTCTCACTGTGGCAGTAATAAACCTAAAAAAGACCTTAGTTTTTGGTTCTATACTAAAAATGTCACTATGTACTTTTGTTGGTGATAATTTTCAGTCTAGAACAAAATTGCAAATGGCTAAAGCAGGACCACTATAAACCTGGGAAGCAAATCCTTCAACTAAATTATTGGAATTTCACAAAAGACCCTAAGAGGTTCCATACTGTTTGTGAAAACCATGTGCGATTTCTCTAAATACAAATATATATACTAATAATGGTATTCCATTCAATTTTTTTCACAAACTAAAAAATAAGGCAAGTTCATATCTGGAAAAGGTAATACACATCAGTATTTCTAACTTGACCATCTTGATAATATGGAATGGCAAATGCCACTAAATTTTAGTCACGGTTAATATTTCAAAATATCATTTTCCTACAGCCTGAAAAGCTATCAAAAGATTCAGGCCATAACATGAAGATGTCAGAAAAGACTTTGTGAAGTAAAAAATAAACACATTCATTATTTGCATAAATTTGTAAATCTTTGTTGTTGTTAAGAAACAGTGTACGAAAATGATATTCCCCTTAAACTTATTTGTGTATGCATATGTGTGCCTTAAAGATAGGATACAATTGTAAAATCTCAGATACTGGTATTACTTTTGATTTCTCTATTGTAGCAGCTTCAGAGAATTTTAAAATGTAATACCCCAGTAAGAATGCACTGGAGTAAAAGGTAGCAGTTTGAATCATTATACATCTATATATAAAGGAAACTGTGAATTATTGGTCACTTGTTTACATTATTTCAAATGGTGACTTGCCAAGCCAATTGCTTGTTCTTTCTGAATGTCTATAATGTGCTTTGGAGAAGTAGAAATAGGATTTTCTATATAAGAAATATACATATAAGATTTTTTTTTACAGTAATCACAATCATCTGCATGGATTAGTCTTGAAATTACACTCCAGAGAAATTATACCATATTATTTCAATGCATATTTTAAAGTAACAGACAAGTTAGGTATAACTTCTATTCCTTCATCTATTTAAGAAAAATATAGAGCCTGTTTTTGGCTACTAGGGTTGTTTTGGCAGTGTCATTTTAATTTGTTAATATAAGGTAAGTAAGTATGATGATGATTAGTAAGTTCACTTAGTCACTGGGATGTGGAATTATTGTAGAAGGAGATATAAATATATACACATATATACACATACATACATATAATTTTTTACTTCTTCATACCACCAAGGCAGAATTGGAAAGGGGAGTAAGTAGAAAGGCAGATAAAACAGTTGACCTTTCAGACAGTTTTCTGCTGCCTGCAGAGAGAAATCTTTTTCCCCTCAGGTCTTTTAGAGCTTTATTCCCTGCTTTCAAGGGGGTCATGGGAGAAAGAAGCAATAGAGTGAAGGAATAAACCACAGAGAATAGGAATCAATATTTACTTTAAAAAAATCTAAATAAAGGTGATAGAATGTTGAGGTTCATCTCAGAATAAACAGTAAAATGTGAGGTTTTCCTCAAAAATAGCCATATAAAGTATTTCTATAAAGTAGATATATGTGAATAATTAGAAAATACCTCTTTAAATAAAGTTTAAATCACTTTCTCTAACTGCTTCTGTTAAACTCTGGTTTATTTTTAGCAATAAGCATCTGCAACATCATGCTGAAAACCTAGATTAATGATAAGTTTAATTTCAGCCAAAGCAGATGAATCCATCAGCTTTTGCTTGAGATAAGACTCAAAATAAATTCATGGGGTTGAAGGAGTACATTTTTTTGAGTTTCCAAAATGGCTTCTCTAGCATAGTGTGCAATATTAGCTAGTGTCTCTCTAAATTGTTAACACACACATTTTTATTAGCCTTTCTTTTTCCATGTAATAGGAATCAGAAGTAGACACTGAATAATTCTTTCTATTCTTTTCTTTTCCTTTTTTTTTTTTTTTTGTTTTTGGAGGGGGCGACCTATAAATTTGAACAACATTGTAATTTTTTGGCAGACTGTTTCTGAATTTTTCACCTTTTTTGTCATCACCATCAGGTCACATGCAATAACAAATAATACACATCTTTACATTAAAATGGAATGCATATTTTATAATCTTTGTAATTGTGTTTGTATTAGTATTATTGTGAGAGGAGTATTGCAATAGCTTTTCAAATACATGCTATTTCACCCAGCTAAGCTTGATCTTTGAAGAAATGCACATATTTCCTCTCTATCCCTTGAGTGGATGTTTTGTTCTTCTCAAAATTTATGATTTTGTTTCCATAGTCCTTGGCATCAGGAATCACTTAGAAGAGATAGTTCCATTGTGGCGAGAGCGTGACCTTTCCAAAGGTACTCGTCTATTATCTGTAAGACAAAGAGAAAGAGAACCAAAAACACAGTGAGCCTTCTATCTTGGCTATTGAACAATGTTGGGTCAAGAGAGGTTTTCAAATAGTCCTGAATCACTTCAAATGAATATGTAAATAAGTAAGAAGGAGCTCAGATCTGAGGAGTTCATGCTGCAGCTCTCAGGCTGAATTCAAGAGTCCTGCAATCAGCAATAAATAACTTTTCTTGATAAGTGAAGTCAGAGTGATGAAAGAAATGAAAGCATTCATTCTCTCAAGCACAGTCTCCATGGAAATTGCAGGTGACAACAAAATTCCTTGGTAAAGATGTCAAATTGAAAGGATCTATGTACAGTGCCTTTTGTTGTAAAGCACTTCAATCCCCCATGAGTTTTAAATCTGTATGTTGGCTACCTCTAGAGAATACCAGGGTAGGCAGAGCAGAAAAGAGTTTTTATTTTTTAACAATGATTGCAGTGTGTGGCAATCAAACCGGGTACTGAGTATGATGTAAACATATTCAATACATTATACAGTCATTATGGGAATGAATAATAAATAGGTCCTATTCTCTGCATCCATCACAGGAAGAATAATCACTGTACAGATAACTGTTGGCACAAAGCTTGGGAAGCAAAGCTTAAAAGCATTGGTAGTTGCTCAAAATAGTTTTAGCTTTAATAGAAAAAAGGTTTACAGCTCTGCATTGTGATGATCACTACTACGTTATTATCGCCTCTGTTTTATGCTCAGCTTAAATGCAATTGATGTGGGTGAAAATCTTTTTCTGACAAAAGCATAATATACTTAGATTCTCTATTTGAAATGAGACTAGGTCCCTAGAAATAATGACAACCACTAGCACTTACATAAATGCTAACACTTTACACTTGTTAATTTGCTAATTCACACAACATCCCTGGGAGGTAAGCCTATTTCACTCTATCCTATTATTTCTGCTTTAGTGATGAAGGTTACACACCAAATCAATGGTATGATGGGGGATTATAATGCAAAGTTAATGCCTAAATGTCAGGAATACTTTATTCAGAAGTAGGTGTCAGGGCCTCCCACGCTATTATTATGAGATGATGATTCCCAAGGAACATATCTTGCCTGTCCCATAGAGGGGATAGACTATAAGAAGTGCTGAGATTTTGCTATGGTACCTTTCTCCTCTGTGCTTTCTCTCAACTGATTCCCGGGAGTCTGGTCAGTACACAAAAAAAACTTACTGGCCTCCATAACCTTGGCCTTATTAACACCACATGACTGCACTGAGCCAACTAGCCATAATCTTAAAATGCCTTATAATGCAATAATATCACTGAGATGTAAGAAAGAAAGGCATTTTCTCTATTCAGAGATATATATGAGTGAAGGATTATTTGGGTATCCTTTTAAAGATATCGTTTTAAAAAGCTATTATTTGGTTTGTGATATAGGTCACAGTTCAGCAAAAAAATGTGAAGATAACATTCCTAGATAAAGGGCTTATTACTTAGATGTTACTGGTTTGCATACAGATTGGTTTGGGACTTCTTAGAAAACATTTAAAAATGAGATTATAATATAATGGGTACCAATACCTTGCTAGCATTTAAACATTCAGTGTTAAAAGCTATCAGATAAAAGAATGATGGTACCATTAACAAAGGATTGTGTTAGGTCAAAAAAGGGCTTGTGCCTTTGTGGTCCTACACACTAAGGTCAATTTGCATCTGTACTCACCCCAGGAATGCCACTGGCATCTCATACCACCAGTCATAGCCCACTGGATTTAAGACAAGTACCACATTCAAAAACCAGTCTCACAGCATTAGATAATGTAGTATCATGATTCACTTATTGGTAGCATTTGGCATGAGAAAATAAACTTTCAGGCGAAAATAAGTTCAGGAAAGGACACTGAGGCTTTTGGAAGACAGGATAAACACTGGTTCAGGGTCCAAATCTAGCTCTTGGCATGTGCAAGAGAGAATTATTCTACATTTCCCCCTCCCTTCTTTCTCTCTCTCTCAGAAATATTTTTGATACCTAATTAATCCCTATATGTTAATGAGATAATTATAAGAAGGAGCAATTCTGAAAAGGTTACCACATATTTTTGAAATGTCAATGTACAACCTTGTTTATGGGGAAAAATGCCATTAGAAACAATGGCAGCAATGACTAATCTGGATTTTGTGATCTAATTATAATTTTTTTGCATTTATATTAAAGCTATTTTAGGTGCAAAATATATATACTCTAGATTTTATGGATGAGGCAGAAATGCAACTGAGAAGATAACATGTTTATAAATAAATATGATGTGAATATATATATTCATAATTTTTGCACTCGATTAGCTTACAATCTAATGATAAAAACTTTTCATGCTCAAATTCATGCCTTTTTTGAGGCAGATATTGAGAATCAATGAATTTTTTGCAATAAAAATTTTATAATCATAGCACTAAAGACTAATAGGTAAAAATCTAGCATGAACCTCATAAGGTCAGGGCACAGAGTCAATATCAAATTTATGAGAAAGCAAACATTACATATTATTGTTGTCACAGGTGATAAGGTAGTTTTGGTGACTGTGAGAATGATTGTATTTCCTGTTTGGAGACACAGGGGGAGGAAGTAGATGTCCATTTGATGATTTGAGAATTCCAGGAGACCCAGCTAGAACCAAATTCACTTTTCTAACTAGCCTTATTCTCCCAACACTACTAATACTAGAATAGTCTAAATGGCAAAAATAGGGGCCTCTCCTACAAAAAAGTCAATAATTTAAAATATATGTATTCACCTGAGATGATGTAGAAAAATTTGTTAACAAGTAGTGGTTTCCCTTTCCAATTTGCATATTGTCTTTTTGGAAACCAAAGAAAGGAAGAAGTAGGGGAGGCATCTATGTTTGTATACTTAGGGATATTGTACAATGAGATATAGGAAAAAACATTTTATTATAGGACATTATTTGCCATAATATTTCTCTGCTTTCATTTTCTTAATGCATGAGGTAACATATAGTAATGAATAAGAAAGTCTACAGCATCTAATATATCCTCATGACTTAAGAATTCATTAAGAAATTCTATTGTTTCTAAAAAGCAACAAATAATGGAGAAGGAAAGCCTGAGATATCAGTCCAATATGTACCTTCCAAATCCATCACAGTTGGGTATTCTCTTTGATCATCAAAGGCTTGTTTTTGAAATCTGCCCCATGTGAAGTTGAAAAGATTCTGATATTACAGAGAGTGACCTGATCACAGTGTGAATTTGGAGACAGCCATAGTTATATAAAACTGTGAATTCTATGTAGGAAGGGTAGTCAAAACTAGAGCACTATTCCAATCTGTCACCAAAACAGAATATGAATACATGGTCTAGCTACTTCTGCACATTCAGAGTACCAGGTTAACCAGTTCAAACAAATGTCAAGGTTTTTCCACTGTCATAAGAGTAATAATACTTATGTTACTTCTGAGAGTAAATTGATTTGACATTCATCTCAAAACCTTCCCTACTGACTCCTACAGTGTATGGATTAAACCCATTACTGTATTGATCTAAAGTCCAAACCCTTTGTGATGCAGCAAAGGCAGTCCTAAGAGGAAAGTACATTGCAATTTAGGCCTATCTCAAGAAGGCCTGAATAAAATATACAACCTAAACTTACACCTAAGGGAGCTAAGGAGGAACAGCAAATAAAGCCCAGAGCCAGAAGAGGATAAATAATAAGGTTTAGAGCAGAAATAAATGATATAGAAACAAACAAACAAAAAATGCAATAGATCAATGAAACTAAAAGTTGATTTTTAGAAAGAATAAACAAAACTGATAAGCCCCCAGCCAGACTTATCAAAAAGAAAAGAGAGAGGACCCAAATAGATAAAATCATGAATGGAAGAGGAGAGGTCACAATCCATACCACAGAAATACAGGCATTTATAAGATAAAACTATGAAAATTATATGCCAACAAACTTGACAATTTGGAAAAGACAAATTCCTAGACACACACTAGTGCAACTCAAACAGGAAGGATAGAAAATTTGAACAAGTCCATAACCATCAAAGAAATTGACTCAGTTATCAAAAGTGTCCTAACATGGGGCGCCTGGGTGGCTCAGTCGGCTAAGCGTCCGACTTCAGCTCAGGTCATGATCACACGGTTCGTGGGTTGGAGCCCCGCATCAGGTTCTGTGTTGACAACTAGCTCAGAGCCTGGAGCCTGTTTCAGATTCTGTGTCTCCCTTTCTCTCTACCCTCCCCAGCTCATGCTGCCTCTCTCTCTCTCTCTCTCAGAAATAAATAAAACATTAAAAAAAAAAAGTGTCCTAACAAATAAGAGTCCTGGGCAAGATGGCTTCCCAGGGGAATTCTACCAGACATTTAAAAGAAGAGTTAATACCTATTTTTCTTAAATTGTTCCAAAAAATAGAAATGGAAGGAAAGCTTCCAAAATTATTCTATGAAGCCAACATTACCTTGATTCCCAAATCAGACACAGACCTCACTATAAAGGAGAATTATAGGCTAATATCCCTGATAAACATGGATGCAAAAACTCTCAACAAGATACTAGCAAATCAAATTCAACAGTATATTATAAGAATTATTTACCATGATCAAGTGGGATTCATTCCTGGGCTATGGGGCTAGTTCAATATTCACAAATCAATGTGATATACCACATCAATTAAGGAAAGGATAAGAACCATACGATCCTTTCAATAGATGCAAAGAAAACCAAAAGCACATGACAAAATACAGCATCCTTTCTTGATAAAAACCCTAAAGAAAGTAGGGATAGGAGGAACAAACTTCAACATCATAAAAACCATATATGAAAGACCCACAACTAACATCATCCACAACGGGGAAAGACTGAGAGCTTTCCTGCTAATGTTAGAAACATGACAGTGATGTCCACTCTCCCCACTGTTTTTCAACATAGTACTGGAAGTCCTAACCCCAGCAATCAGAGAACAAAAAGAAATAAAAGGCATAAGAAGAAGTCAAACTTTCACTCTTCACAAATAACATGATATTCTACATGGAAAACCCAAAGACTCTACCAGAAATCTGCTAGAACTGATATGTGAAGTCGGTAAAGATACAAGATATAAAATCAATGTACAGAAATCAGTTGCATTTAGGGGCACCTGGGTGGCTCAGTCGGTTAGGCCTCCGACTTTGGCTCAGGTCATAATCTTATGGGTCATGGGTTTGAGCCCTGCGTTGGGCTCTGTGCTGACTGCCAGCTCAGAGCCTGGAGCCTGTTTCAGATTCTGTATCTCCCTCGCTCTCTGACCTTCCCCTGCTCACACTGTCTCTCTCTTTCTCTCTCTCTCCCAGAAATAAATAAAACATTTAAAAATTTTTTAAAAAAAGAAATCAGTTGCATTTCTATACAGCAATAATTAAGCAGCAGAAAGAGAACTCAGGGAATCAATCCCATTTACAATTGCACCAAAAACCATAAGAAACCTAGGAAAAGGCCTAACCAAAGAGGTAAAAGACGTGTATGCTGGACTTCAAGCTGTATTACAAAGCTGTATTCATCAAGACAATGTGGTACTGGCACAAAAACAGAGCCATAGATCAATGGAACTGAATAGAGAACCCAGAAATGGACCCACAAATGTATGGCCAAGTAATCTTTGACAAAGCAGGATAGAGTACCCAATAGAAAAAAAGATAGTCTCTTCAGCAAATTGTGCTTGGAAAACTGGACAGTGACATGCAGAAGAATGAAATTGAACCACTTTCTTACACCATACACAAACATAAACACAAAATAGATGAAAGACCTAAATGTGAGACAGGAAACCATCAAAATCCTAGAGGAGAAAACAGGTAGCAAACTTTCAACCTTGGCTGCAGCAACTTTTTTACTAGATGTGTCTCTAAAGACAAGGGAAATAAAAGCAAAAATGAACTATTGGGACCTCATCAAGATATTACATTTGATCTTAGACAAAAGGCCGAGAAGTGATGGGACCTCATTAAGAGAAAAATCTTCTGAACAGTGAAGGAAACAATCAACAAAACAAAAAGTCAACCAACAGAATGGGAAAAGATATTAGTAAATGACATATATGATGAAGGGTAAGTAGTTAATATCTATAAAGAATTTATCAAACTCAACACCCAAAGAGCAAATGATCCAGTGAAGAAATGGGTAGAAAGCATGAATAGACACTTTTTCCAAAGAAGGCATCCAGATCACTAACAGACCTAGGAAAAGATACTCAAAATCACTCATCATCAGGAAAAAATATAAATCAAAACCACGATGAGAACTACCTCACACCTGTCAGGATGGCTAAAATTAACAACTCAGGAAACAACAGATGTTGGTGAGGATGTGGAGAAAGAGGAACACTTTTCTGCTGTTGGTAGGAATGCAAACTAGTGCAGCCACTCTTGAGAACAGTATAGAGATTCCTCAAAGCATTAAAAACCTATAACGCAGCAATTGCACTACTAGGTATTTATTCAAAAGATACAAAATGCAGATTCGAAGAGGCACATGCATCCCAGTGTTTTTAGCAGCACTATCAACACTAGCTAAATTATGGATAGGAGCCAAATGTCCAAGACTGATAAACAGATAAAGAAGATGGGGTATGTGTACACAATGGAATACTACTCGGTCATCAAAAGGAATTAAATCTTGCCATTTGCAACAGGGATGGAACAGAGTGTATTATGCTAAGTAAAATAAATCACTCAGAGAAAGACAAACACCATATGATTTCACTGATGTGGAATTTACAAAACACAACAGATGAACATGGAGGAGAGGAAGGAAAAATAAGATAAAAACAGAGAGGGAGGCAAACTGTAAGAGACTCTTAAATACAGAGAACAAACTGAGGGTTGCTGGAAGGAGGGGGTGGGGGATGGGCTAAATGGGTGATGGGCATTAAAGAGACACTTATTGGGATGAGCACTGGGTTGTTATATGTAAGTGATGAATCACTGGGCTCTACTTCTGAAACCAATACTACTCTATATGTTAACTAACTTGAATTTAAGTAAATCAATTCAAAATAAAATAAAATAAAAACCATCCATGCAACCATTTATTCAGCAACTTGTACAAAGCACATCACCCATGAAGTACCTGAATATCCAAAGGCTCAGACCAATAGCTATACTTACATCACTAATTTCCTTTTTATAGAAAACTTTGTCAAGTGAAATAACTGAGGAATAAGCATATCATAGATAAAACTTAACCAAACACGATGTGAGATGGATCTGAGTACTCAAGCCTACGGTATGTAACCTCAGAATGTACAATTAATCCTCCAACAAAGTGAGTGTATGCCAAAGGTCAAGCATATATCTTGTGTATTTCATGAGTAGGACAAGTTGAGATTAGAAAACTATGATAAAAAGGCCACATTTGTTAATCATTTCTCCTCAGATTAGGAGTCCAGTTGTTGTCTATGGAAGAACAGTTTCCATCCTGGTATACATAGGCATGTAGTTGTATCAATGTTAACCTAACATAAAGCACTTTACTTTCCCACCAGGGTAACATAAAATAAATGTGCCTGGTATATACTGTATTACAAAATATCCAATTTTAATGCAAGGAAACAAAGTAAAAGGAAACCCTTGTGATTTACTGTGGACTTTGTTTTCTCCAAAGCTCTTCAAAAGTAATGGTGTAGCAGACTGACCATCAGTTGGTAGGCATTGTTTCCAAAAAATAGAGGACTGGGTTTAGGCAATGTAGGCTAAGAAAAACAGCAAAACTAAAGATGCTTCAGGAAATGTCTATTGAGTAGCTGTTTGCTTTCCAAACACTGATGAGATAATTTGTTTTAGATTGTTATAGTGAAATTATCTCATATAAACTTACATTTCCCTCCTTTTATCCACTGATTCCAAAGCTGTTTGGTTTATGTTTTTCTCTATGATTTGGGGGATCCTATATTGATAAAGTTTCTCACTTGCTAGAAATGACTGGAAGGTAGCAGCTGAATTAGGCTTAGGCATAATTCTTGGTGGAGGACAGCCAATTAGTTGACCAGATTTGTTCTCTTCACTCTTATCAGAATAGTGTTTTAAAAATACATACATATGTTGCACCAGGCAAGATGGCAGAGAAGTAGGGAGTTCTTTACTTCCCGCCTGCATCTCTCAAACAAAGAAGGAATGAAGCCAAAAGACTCCGAACCACAAGAGTCTGGAAGGAAAAGAGATGGAATCCACTAAGAAGACAGCACGTGATTGTGAACTGGGAAAGATAAAAATGGGCCAGGACACGGAGGCATGGAGGGGAGGGAGCCCCTTCTGGGGAGAGACAAAGGGAAGAGAAAGAGCAGCTGGGAAATTGTAGAACTGTACCTAGAGAAGAGAAAAACCTTGGAACCGGGACGGAGAGGGATCCTATCATACAATATCTAACTGCAAGGCTTTGGGAGAGAGATCTTATCTCTTACTGTGGAACTGTGGAGCTTTCTTTGGGCTGGGTGCCCTGATCCCATAAATTCCCTCTGGGATAGACAGTACGAAAGGGACAGAGTTGGCATAAGGAGGAACCAGTCCCCTGCTCAGTCCCCTGCTAGGAAGTGCCCTGGCTTGTGGGAATACATTTCATGTAGTATCATTAATGCACATGGAGTAAGAGTTTGAAACAAGGCTGGGTGTGGGACATAGAACACCACCCACCTTGGCTCTGCCTGCGGCACAGTGAGATCTGACCAAAGGAATGATGTGGAACACCTGATTAGAGAAGACATGGGGGTGGGGTGGGGTGGTGGTGGTGTCACATTTTTCTCCCCACAACCACCAATGAGGGGCCTCAGGGATCGGCTGGAAGGGACCCAGAGTGGAGGAGAGACCCCTGTACACCAAACCACACCCATCTGCCCTGGGTAGCTGTTTTTTTTTCTTTTTCTTTTTTTTACCAGAGCCAGATGGATGCTTCAGAAACAGACAGATCCTCCCCCCAGAACAGCATTGATGCACTGCCATGATTAACTCCAGATCAATTCTTGCTATTCAGATATATTCTCCCTTATCTCATTCTTATCTTTCCCCTCCCCTGAACTGATTATTCTGGCTATAGGTTTGCTTAAACAGGCATACATAATCCATTCTCTTGATGTATGTTCTACACCTCCTTCGTTACCTTCCTTTCTCTCTCTCTGAAATAATCAAACTATATAGCTTTTCTGGGTAACTTTATCCTTGTTTTTTTTCCCTATTCACCTCCCGCCTTATTCTCCTTTTTCTCTCTCTGAATTAAGCCTTTTAGTCTCTCTGACTGGTCAATGTTCAATTTCTCTTTCTTCCCACCCCTGTCATTTCTCTCTTTGTATATGCTCTTCCATCAGCACTGCCCCCACCCTGCTCTTTATTTGTAGCTGGAATTACTGGTTTTATGTTTTTAGAGCATCCCTTGTCTTTTGTTGTTTTTGCTTTGTGGGTTTTTTTTCCTTTGGTTTGCTTTTTGCTTGTTTGATTTGTTTGTGCGTTTTGCCTGCTTTTGTTCTCTGTCTGTCTGTTTTCCTTTCCAGGGCTATCTCAAGAAACAAGCCAAAGTACACATGGTGGAGAGTCCCAAATAACACTACGAGTAGGGAAATAAAATAACCAAAGTCACAATAAGAAAGACCAAGGGACACCATTAAGAGAACACTTCCTGAACGGACAGACCTTCGATAGTCTATGAGCCTCCTTTAATATAGCAGCAATCCCAGGTGCAGAGCACATAACAAGCTTTTAAAACTGACCAGAGGGGGGCCTGGGTGTCCCAGTCGGTTAATTGTCTGACTTCAAACCAGGTCACGATCCATGCTTCATGGGTTTGAGTCCAACATCAGGCTCTGTGCTGACAGCTTAGAGCTGGAAGCATACTTTTGATTCTCTCTCTCTCTCTGCCACTCCCACACTTGCACTCTGTCTGCCTCTCAAAAATGAATAAACATTAAAAAAATAAAATAAAACTGACAAGAGACAGAAAGCTAGCTAAAATGACGAAATGGAAGAACTCTCCTCAAAAGAAATTACAGAAAGAAGTGAAAGCTAAAAAGTTGGTCAAACAGATATAAGCAACATAACTGACCAAGAATTTAGAACAACAGTCACAAAATTAATCGCTGGGTTTGAAAAAGGCATAGAACACAGCAGAGACAATATTGCTACAAAGATTATGGACCTTAAAACTAGTTGTGATGAATTAAAAAATGTTATAAATGAAGTGCATAATAAAATGGAGGTGTCCACTGCACAGATTGAAAGGCAGAAAGGAGAATAGGTGAATTAGAAGATACAATTATAGAAAAAGAGGAAGCCGAGAAAAAGAGAGATAAACAGATCCAGGGACATGAAAGGAGAATTTGAGAACTGAGTGATGCAATCAAATGGAACTATATCCATATCATAGGAATTCCAGAAGAGGAAGAGAGAGAGAAAGGCACTAAGGGGGTACTTGAACAAATTATAGCTGAGAAATTCCCCAATCTGGGGAAGGAAACAGACATTGAAACCCAAGAGGCACAGAGAACTCCCCTCAGATGTAACTTGAATTGATCTTCTGCATGACATATCATAGTGAAACTGGTAATATATAAGGATAAAGAGATAATTCTGAAAGCAGCAAGGGATAAAACAGCCCTAACATACAAAGGGAAACACATCAGGGTAGTAGCAGATCTATCTGCTGAAACTTGGCAGACCAGAAAGAAATGGCAGGAAATCTTCAATGTGATGAACAGGAAAAACATGCAGCCAAGAATCCTCTATACAGCAAGCCTGTCATTCAGAATAGGAGAGACAAAAGATTCCCCCCCCCAAAACCCCCAAAAACTAAAGGAATTCATCACCACTAAACCAGCCGTATAAGAAATCCTAAGGAGGACTCTATGAGGGAAATGTTGCAAGAACCACAAAGTACCAGAGACACCACTACAAGCAGAAACCTACAGAGAACACAAGGAATCTAAACCCATATTTTTCAATAATAATACTGAATGTAAATGGAATAAATGCTTCAATCAAATTACATAGGGTATCAGGATGGATTAAAAAACGAAATCCATTTATTTGCTGTTTACAAGAGACTCCTTTTAGACCTGAGGACACCTTCAGTTTGAAAGTGAGGGGATGGAGAAATATCTATCATGCTATTGGAAGTCAAAACAAAGCTGTAGTATGACAAGCCATACTTGTATCAGAAAAACTGGGCTTTAAAGTAAAGGCCATAACAAGTGATGAAGAAGGGCATTATATTATAATTACAGGGCTTATCCATCAGGAAGAGGTAACAATTACAAATGTCTACGCACTGAATTCAGATGCACCTAAAGACATAAAACAATTAATTACAAACATAAACAATCTTATTAATAAGAATGTGCTAATTGCAGGGGACTTTTATACTCTACATACAGCAATGGATAGATCAAATAGACAGAAAATCACTAAAGAAACAATGGATCTGAACGGCACATTGGACCAGTTGGACTTGACAGATATATTTAGAACTCTACATCCCAAAGCTATGGAATTCACTTTCTTCTCAAGTGCACATGGTACATTCTCCAAGATAGATCACATACTGGTTCATAAAGCAGCCCTCAATAAATAGAAAATAACTGAGGTCATACCATGCACACTTTCAGATCAAAATGCTATGAAACTTATAATCAACTGCAGGATAAAATCTGGAAAACCTCCGAAAACATGGAGGTTAAAGAACACCCTACTAAACAACGAATGGGCCAGTCAGGCAATTAGAGAAGAAATTAAAAAATATATGGAAACAAATGAACATGAAAATACAATAATCCAAAATCTTTGGGATATAGCAAAGGCATTCCTAAGAGGAAAATACATTGCTATCTAGGTCTCTTTCAAGAAACTAGAAAAAGCACAAATAGAAAATCTAACAGTGCATCTAAAGGAACTAGAAGCAGAGCAGCAAGAACACCCCAAATCCAGCAGAAGAGGAGAAATAATAGAGATCAGTGCATAAATAAACAATATAGAATAAAAAATTGAGGGCAGATGGGGTGGGGGGAAGGGGGGGTGATGGGTATGGAGGAGGGCACTCATGGGGATGAGCACTGGGTGTTATATGGAAACCAACTTGACAATAAACTATTAAAAAAAAAGAATTTAAAAAAGTTGAACATATCAATGAAACCAAGAGTTGGTTTTTTGAAAATATAAACAAAATTGATAAAACTCTCTCCAGGCTTCTTAAAAAGAAAAGAGAGAGCACCCAAATAGACAAAATCATGAATGAAAATGGATTTATTACAACCAATCCCTCAGAAATACAAGCAATTATCAGGGAATACTAGGAAAAATTATATGCCAATAAACTGGACAGCCAAGAAGAAATGGACAAATTTCTTAACACACGTAATACCAAAATTCAAACATGAAGAGATAGAAAAGCTGAACAGACCCATAACTAGTGAAGAAATCGAATCAGTTATCAAAAATCTCCCAACAAATAAGAGCCCTGGGCCAGATGGCTTCCTTGGGGAATTGTACCAGACATTTAAATCAGAGTTAAAACCCATTCTTCTCAAGTTATTTCAAATAAATAGAAATGAAAGGAAAACATCCGGACTCATTTTATGAAGCCAGCATCACTTTGATTCCCAAACAAGACAGAGATCCAGCAAAGAAAGAGAACTACAGGCCAATATTCCTGATGAACATTGATGCAAAAATCCTCAACAAGATACTAGCAAATCGAATTTAACAGCATATAAAAAGAATGATCCACCATGATCAAGTGGGATTCATTCCTGGGTTACAAGAATAGTTCAATATTTGCAAATAAATTGATGTGAAACATCACATTAACAAAAGAAAAAAGCCATATGATCCTGTCAATAGATGCAGAAAAAGCATTTGACACAATATAGCATCCTTTCTTAATAAAGACCCTCGAGAAATTTGGGATAGAAGGAACTTACTTAAACTTCATAAAAGCCATGTATGAAACCCAACAGCTAATATCATGCTCAATGGGGAAAAACCGAGAGCTTTCCTTGGAGATCAGGAACAGGACAGGGATATCCACTCTCACACTGTTATTTAACATAGTGCTGGAATCCTAGCATAAGCAATCAGACAACAAAAGGAAATAAAAGACATCAGAATTGGCAAATATGAAGTCAAACCTTCACTTTTGTCAGATGACATGATACTCTACATGGAAAACCTGACATACTCCAATAGAAGAATTGATCAATAATTTAGCAAAGTTGTAGGGTACAAAATCAACGTACAGAAATTGATTGAATTTTTATACACCAATAATGAAGCAACAGAAAGCGAAATCAAGAAACTGATCCCATTCACAATTGCACAAAAAATCATAAGGTACCTAGGAATAAACATAACCAAAGATGTAAAAGATCTATATGATGAAAACTATAGAAAACTTATGAAGGAAATTGAAGGAGGCACAATGAAATGGAAGAAGAGTCCATGCTCATGGATCAGAAGAATAAATACTGTCAAAATGTTAATACTACTCAAAGCAATCTACACATTCAATACAATCCCAATCAAAATTGCACCAGCATTCTTCTCAAAGCCAGAAAAAACAATCCGAAAATTTGTATGGAACCACAAAAGACCCTGAATATCCAATGTAACATTGAAGAAGAAAACCAAAATGGAAGGCATTACCATCCCACACTTTAGCCTCTACTACAAAGCTATAATCATCAAGACAGTATGGTATTGGCACAAAAACAGACACATAGACCAATGGAATAGAATAGAGAATTCAGAATTGGACCCACAAATGTATGGCCAATTAATCTTTGACAAAGCAGGAAAGAGTATCCAATGGAAAAAAGATGGTCTCTTCAGCAAATTGTGCTTGGAAAACTGGACAGTGACATGCTGAAGAATGAAACTAGAGCACTTTCTTACACCACACACAAAAATAAACAAAATGGATAAAGGACCTGAATGTGAGACAGGAAGCCATCGAAACCCTAGAGAAGAAAGCAGGAAACAACCTCCTTGACCCCAACCTCAGCAGTTTCTTACTTGACACATCCCCAAAAGCAAGGGAATCAAGAGTAAAAATGAACTATTGGGACCTCATCAAGATAAAAGCTTCTGCACGGCAAAGGAAACAATAAGTGAAACTAATAGACAACTGACGGAATTTGAAAAGATAGTTGCAAATGACATATCAGATAAAGGGCTAGTATCCAAAATCTATAAGGAACTCACCAAACTACACCCCCCAAAAAATAAATAATCCAGTAAAGAAATGGGCATAAGACATGAACAGACACTTCTCCAAAGAGGACATCCAGATGGCCAACAGATACATGAAACGATGCTCAGTGTCCCTCATCATCAGGGAAATACAAATCAAAACCACACTGAGATACCACCTCACGCCCATCAGAGTGGCTAAAATGAATAAATCAGGAGACTCTAGATGCTGGCGAGGATGTGAAGAAACGGGCACCCTCCTACACTGTTGTTGGGAATGTAAACTGTTGCAGCCCCTCTGGAAAACAGTGTGGAGTTTCCTCAAAAAATTAATAGTAGAAATCCCCTATAACCCAGCAATAAGAACTAGCAATTTACCCAAAGGATATAGGAGTGCTGATGCATAGGGGCACATGAACCCCAAACCTCATAGCAGCACTTCCAACAATGGCCAAATTGTGGAAAGAGACTAAATGTCCATCAACTGATGAATGGATCAAGAAATGTGGTTTATCTATACAATGCAATACTATATGGCAATGAGAAAGAGTGAAATCTGGCCATTTGTAGCAACGTGGATGCAACTCGAGGGTGTTATGCTAAGTGAAATATGTCAGGCAGAACAGGACAGATATATGTTTTCACTCATGTTTGGAACAGGAGAAACTTAACAGAGGACCATGGGGGAGCGGAAAGGGAAAATAGTTGGGGAGAGGCAGGGAGGCAAACCATGAGAGACTCTTAAATACTGAGAACAAACTGAGGGCTGATGGGGGTCGGGGAGAGGGGAAAATGGGTGATGGACATGGAGTAGGGCACTTGTTGTGATGAGCACTGGGTGTTATATGGAAACCAACTTGACAATAAGCTTTAAATAAATAAATAAATAAAATACACAAATATGTTAAGCTCAAACTATACGTACAACTTGGTATTGTTTTCATTTAATATTTTATTGTAGAAATTTTCCATGTCATTAAATTCCTGAAACATGATATTGAGAACATAATTTTTAATGCCCACATACTCTTCTTTTTATAGTATATGAATATATCAAAATTTGTTTAACCATTTCTCTACTCCTGGACATTTTAGTTGCTCCAATTTTTCCTATTCTAAAAGCCTCAGAATGAGTATCCTTTTATCTATTACTATACAATATTATTACAATATTATTGATTAGATTTCCTATGCTATATTTTTCTTCGCCCTGAGTTGTTTGTTTTATAACTGGAAGTTTGTATCTCTGTATTCTCTATTTTTTCTATGTCCCTATCCTCTTCCCTCTGGGAACTACCAGTTTATTCTCTATTTATGAGTCTGTTTCCATATCTTTTTTGTTTGCTCATTTGTTTCGTTTTTAGATTCTGCATCTAATAAAATCACATGGTATTTGTCTTTGTCTGACTTACTTCACCGAGTGTAATACTCTCTAGGTCCATCTATGTTGTCACAAATGGCAGGATCTCATTTTTTTATGGCTAATATTCCATTGTGCATTGTGTGTGTGTGTGTGTACATCTTTTTCCATTCATCAATTGATGCACAGTTAGATTGCTTCCATATCTTGGCTATTGTAAATAATGCTGCAATAAATATAGGCGTTTATATCTTTCCAAATTAGTGTTTCCTTTTTCCTGGAGTAAATACTCAGTAGTGAAATTACTGAACTGTATGGTACATACATCAAGACCACAATGAAATATGACCTAGCATCAATCACTAGTATATAAAAAAGACAAGGTAAAACAAGCGTTGGTGCAGATGTGAGAAAAAGGAACCCTTGTGCACTGTTGGTGGAAATGGAAATTGGTAGAACCACTGTGGAAGACAGTATGGAGGTTCCTTTAAAATGATAAAAATGACTGTCTATGTTTTCTCTTAGGAGTTTAATGGTTTCAGGTCTCACATTTAGGTCTTTAATCCATTTTGGCTTTATATTTTTTTATGGTGCAAGAAAGTGGCCCAGTTTCACTCTTCTGCATGTAGTTGTCCAGTTTTCCTAGAACCGTTTTTGAAGAGACTGTCTTTTTCTCATTGGATATTCTTGCCTCCTGTGTCTTAGGTTAATTGGCCATATAAGTGTGAGTATATTTCTGAGCTCTCTATTCTATTCTACTGATCTGTGTCTATTTTTGTGACAGTACCATACTGCTTTGATTAGCTATGTAGTACAGTCTGTACTGTATTTGTGGTACCTCCAGCTTCATTTTTCTTTCTCAGGATTGCTGTGGCTATTTGAGGTCTTTTGTGGTTCCATACAAATTTTGGGATTGTTTGTTCTGGTTCTGTGAAAAAATGGTACCAGTTATTTGATAGAGATTGCACTGTATCTGTAAATTGCTCTGGGTAGTATCAACATTAAAAAGTATTGTTTCTTCCAATCCATGAGCATAGAATATCTTTCCATTTGTTTGTTTCATCTTCATTTTCTTTCATTGATGTTTTATAGTTTTTGAAGTACAGGCATTTCACTTTGGTTAAATTTATTCCTACGTGTTCTTTTTGAGGCAGTTGTAAATGGGATTGTTTTCTTAATTTCTCTTTAGTTTGTTATTACTGTATAGAATGCAACCGATTTCTGTATATTAATTTTGTATCCTACAACTTAACCAAATTTATTATCTAATAGTTTTCTGGTGGAATCTTTATAATTATCTATATACAGTATCATGTAATCTGAAAATAATGACAATTTTACTATGTACTGAAGCACATAAAGCAACTATTAACAGACATAAAGGGAAAATTTGAAAGCAAGCGCCTCAATGTTTGGTGTGTTGCTATTCACAATTGTTATCCTTTCTTATCGGATTAACTGGTTTACCATTATGTAATGTCCATCTTTGTCTCTTCTTAGTCATTTTATCTGATATATGTATTGCTACCCATTTTTTCACTTTCATTTGCATGGAAGATCTTTTTCTATCCCTTTATTTTAGTCTGTATGGGTCATTAGGTCTGAAGTGAGTCTATTGTGGGTAGCATGTAAATGATTTTTTAAATCCATTCCTTTAGCCTATGTCTTTTGAATGGAGCATTTAGATAATTTATATTTAAGGTTATTATAGATATTTATGTATGCCCTACCTATGTATAGTAGGTATGTCCTTTTGTTGTTTTCTGATTGTTTTTGTATTTCTTCTCTGTTCCTTTCTTCTTTGTGATTGATGACTTTTGGTAGTCTTATGCTTGGATTCCTCTTTCTTTTTTGTACCTATTATAGGTTTTTGTTTACCATGAAGTTTATTTATAATATCTTAAGTATATAGCAGTCTATATTAAGTTATTGGTTGCTTAAGTTCAAACACATTCTAAAAGCACTACATTTTTACTTCCCCCTCCAAGTTTTATGTATATGATGTCATATTTTACATCTTTTTGTGAGTCCCTTAACTAATATTTTAGATAAAATTAATTTTACTACTTTTGGCTGTTAGCCTTTATACTAGCTTTATAAGTGATTGATCTACTACCTTTACTATAGGCTTGCTGTGATTCATGGCATTTTTACCTTTCATAATTTTCTTCTAATTATGGCCTTTTCCTCTTAAAGAAGACCTTTTAACATTTCATGTAAGGCCAATTTAGTGGTGATGAAGTCTCAGTTTTGTTTGTCTGAGAAATTATCTGCCCTTCAATTCTTAATGATATCCTTGCCAGGTAGAGTATTCTTAGTTGTAGGTTTTTTTTTTTTTTTTCCCTATCAGCACTTTGAATATATTATTCCATTCCCCTCTGATCTGCAGAGTTTTTGGTGAACAATCAGCTGATAGTCATATGGGGTTTCCATTATATGTAACTAGCTGCTTTTTCTTGCTGTTTTTAGAATTCTCTCTTTAGCTTTAATCTTTTATGTTTTAATTATTATATGTTTTGGTGTAGATATCTTTGGGTTCATCTTATTTGGTGTTTCTCTGTGATTCTTGGGCCTGGATGTCTGTTTGTTTCCCCAGGTAGGAAAGTTTTCACTTATTATTCATTCAAATAAGTTTTCTGCTCCTTTTTCTCTCTTTAAAAAAAAATTTTTTTTTAAAATGTTTTATTTATTTCTAGGAGAGAGAGAGAGAGAGAGAGAGAGAGAGACAGCGTGAGCAGGGGAGGGTCAGAGAGAGAGGGAGTCACAGACTGAAACAGGCTCCAGGCTCTGAGCTGGCAGTCAGCAGAGCCCGACGTGGGGCTCGAACCCACGAACCGCGAGATCATGACCTAAGCGAAAGTCGGACGCTTAACCGACTAAGCCACCCAGGCGCCCCTCCTTTTTCTCTCTTATCTCCTTCTAGGATCCCTATAATGCAAATTTTTGTATACTTGATGTTGTCCCAGGGTTCCCTTAACCTGTCCTCATTTTTTAAAATTATTTTTTCTTTTTGCCGTACAGCTTGGATGCTTTCGATTACTCTATCTTCCAGATCACTGATCTCTTCTGTATACTCCAATCAGCTGTTCATTACCTCTAGTGTACTTTTCATTTCAGTTATTATATTCTTCAACTCTGATTGGTTCTTTTTATATTTTCTATCTCTTTATTGAAGTTCTCACTGAGTTCATCTACTCTTCTCAAGTCCAGTGATCATCTTTAGGACCATTACTTTGAACTCTTTATTAGGTAGATTGCTTATCTCCATTTTGTGTAGTTTTTTTTTTTTTTTTGAAGTTTTATCTTCTTCTTTCATTTGGAACATATTGCTCTGTCTTATTTTGACTTTCTGTGTCTGTTTCTATGAATTAAACAGAACAGCTATTTCTCCTAGTCTTAAAGGAAGGGACTTGTGTAGGAACATCTCTGTGCATGCCTGGCTGCTTTGGCTGTCTGGCTAGAGCTATAGCAGCTTGAAAACAATACAGCTTGAAAAATAAACCCAATGGGTACTAACAAGGCTACCTTAGTATGACTAGCCAGGTGTTTATTTGTTGAGTGCCAATGAGTCAGTCAAGTGATTCTAAAATCCCTAATGACGTTTTTAAGAACTCTCTTCAGGTTCTTCATTTTGTTAAAGGCTTAACAAGCCTCATTCCCTGTCCACTGATCACCTTTTCTGCCCAAATGATAACTTTTCTTCTGGATATACAGTAGAGATCAGCACTAAGGATATACAGTACACATCAGCTCTAAGGAAAAGAAACAAACCAATTCTTTAAGAGATTTTCTAATATGCTTATTCTCACTATTTTTGTCTTGTCAAAATTTGAATTGGAATTAAATGTATCATTTTGTTGGCTGTTGATGAAGTCTAGTACTTCAAGTTTTTATACCTTATTTCCTCATATATTTTATGAGAAATGTGTTTTACAAATTTGGCTCCCACCAGATACCACAGGCATTACACTATATCAATTTATTTTATTCCAACAAAAGTGTATACATCTGTCACTGTGCTAAAATGGATTTATAGAAGCCACTAAATTAACTCTACTTAAAAATTAAATAGTTCTAGCTCTATTCTAATCTCAATGACATCATCATGTTCTTAAAACTAGAATCAGATCATGTTGTATAATCTATATCTTTCATCACATGCAAATAAATCCGTGCAAAGAAAAAAGAAACCCAGATTACTGTGATAGTTCATGTTGGGAGAAGAGATGAAAAGCTATTTTGATAGGATTGGTAATGGAAAGCAATAATGTTAAAGTAGTTCAGAGGCTACTGTGACTATAGACACATAACTCCCATTAAATGTAATTGGAGTTAAGCACATGTAATGATAGCAAAATAGACCCTAAATGTCTTTCCAATTGGAAAATAAGCAAATGTGTTCCAGGAAATGTGTTTTTGTGTGGAAAATACAGTATTCTAATTGAGGTGCACAAATTATTTTCACATTGATATTGCTCATAGTATGGTGTTGGTATTTTTCCTATGTTTAGGGATATAGATCTGCAAGAGGTAACATCTGTACAAAGAATATGTTTCCTTTTGTCTTGAGAGAGAGAGAGAGAGAGAGAGAGAGAGATCGTGAGCAGGGGAGGGTCAGAGAGAGAGGGAGACACAGAATCTGAAACAGGCTCCAGGCTCTGAGCTAGCTGTCAGCACAGAGCCTGACCTGGAGCTCAAACCCACAAACTGTGAGATCATGACCTGAGCCGAAGTCGGAGAGTTAACCGACTGAGTCACCCAGGCACCCTCCTTTTCTCTTCCTAATGCTCAGTATTCATTATGTTATTAAAGGAAAAGTCTTGATAGTTATAATGGATTTATTAATTCAGTAGCTTGTTATCAGCATGAAACTCTGCTATGCTAGGAGAAAAACAAATTATATTTTACAAAACTGCAGTAGTGAGATTAAATCACTCTTCTATATTTCACTTTCTTCTTATCCTCCCTGCCAGGTAGTAACTCTATTCTCTATCTCTATTACAAACCTTATATTTTGCAAACTATCAAGTCTTGTAATAATATAAAGGTACATTATCAAACAAACTCAATTATAGCAACTTTAGAAAGATCGAAATATGTAATAAAAGTAAAACCAGAGTACAATATTATTTCAAAGCATAAAAAATCTAATCCATATTAAGCTATAAATGTCAAAAATATGCAACACTTACTTTTATCTATCATAAACATGATATTTTCATAACCTGTATAACCAACCTCTTGGGATTTTAAATGGCTAGCATTTACATAATTGATAACTTGAGTATTTCAAAGGATTTTACAAAAATGTAGCTCAGAAGAAAAATCAGTATATTGTTCAGTATTTCAACTGTCATAGACATTGCTACTGATTATCTTTGGACTCAGTGTCAAACCTAGTGAATAGACTATTTTTAAATGTTCTTGTTTTTGTACATTAGCCATGCATTATATTTGTTTCTTTATTAGGAAATGCAATTTGGCTTTAAGACAAATCTTTTCTCTGTGAGGTTGAAAGTCTGATAATGATGCCTGCATATCTGGAAAATATGAGAAAAGGCAACAAATAAAAATATGAAGTATTATAAAAATAGTTGGGAAAATTCCCAAGTCATATATGTGAAACTTACATTGAATAACACACCAACCGAAACCACACAAACTATAACAGAGCTGATCAGGTATCTTTCACAGTGGATTACACATAGCAATTTCTCAAAAGCTATCTGTTGATTAAGCAATCATCCAATCTTTAGCAATGAATCAGAAACTGACCCTTCAGGTCACCTTCTCTTATAGTGCTCAACACACAGGGAATATAATTTGCCATTAATATATAAAAAAAGGAAAGGAAACACTTTCTCCCCGCCTCCCTCCTTCCCTTCCTTCTTTCCTTCCTTCCCCACACACCCACCAATTTTTACTGCATAAACTATCTGGACAGTATATAATATACATCTGTATAAGTTATTAGGAAGATAGGGTAAATGTACAAACAACTATAGCATAAAAATATGTCTCTTATCACATCTATTACAGGTTTACGTATGATAGCAGTTCAGAGCAGGAATTGGGGACCAGAGAAAACGTCATACCAATTAGGCCTTAAAATATAGGTGGACTCTTAACAAAAAGTAATAGAAAGATAGGTATTAATTTTTGATTAGAAAAAAATGAGTTCTATTTCCTTATATTGCTGACTATTTACCAATTTTTTCCTGTTTGAGGGGCATGAGAAGCAGTAGATATATAATGGGAGAATCAGAAGGTCTATACATATTTAATCTTTTTTCTAGGAAAAGGAGGAAAATAATAAAAGGCCATACACTAAATTAATCATATTTGTGTGATAGTTATTTCCATAAACATTTAATATTAAAAAATAATCCTGAATGGTTCACAAAGACAGTGGTTCTGTTTAAACAAACAAACAAATAATAACAACAAAAACTAAAACCAGGAAAAAAAAATCACCCAGCAGAAATGGGGCTCTCTGGAATCATCTGGTTAGGTTCTGTTGTTGAAGCATGGATAGCACTATCAAGAGTGGCAGGAGAAGAGCTGATTAAGGCATACACAGATTGCAGTGACCTTGGCCAAGAGTATTTGGAAAGGATGAGAGCCTGAGCAACCATTTTGGTTGGTGCAAATAAACTAGCTTTTAAATGACAACACAGATACAGGGTCAATTCATTCCTACCATCTGTAATCTCTGTGCCTTTCTTCTCCATGTGTGACACAGATCCCTATGACTAAGATTATTAAGCATCAGTCACTTCTCTAACTTTGATTATATGATGGACAATATTCTGTCATTTTCTGTGACAGTTGTTTGTGATCTGTCTGAGCTCTGTTGCTGATATGCTGACCTAGAATATATTTACCTGTCATTTGCTTTTGTTTCTGAATCACTGTAAGATTACATATCTACTCCTTTTTAAAATTTTTTTTAACATTTATTTATTTTTGAGAGACAGAATATGAGCAGGGGAGGGACAGAGAGAGAGGGAGTCACAGAATTCAAAGCAGGCTCCAGGCTCTGAGCTGTCAGCACAGAGCTCGATGCGGGGCTTGAACCCATGAACCGCAAGATCATGACCTGAGCTGAAGTTGGCCGCTTAACTGACTGAACCACCCAGGCTCCCTTACTCCTTTTGTTTTTAATGTGTACAACCCATTTGTTGGGTCTGCCACTACCTACTTCTTGCTGATGATGGAAGTTTTAGAGTAGTCAGCCCAACTCCCTAGCTTTAGGAGGCCTAAGTACTCTGTGGTTATATCAACTCACTGTCTTCTGTATAAGGCAGGAATGGCAGGCTTCCTCTTGCATGATGCCTTCATTTCCCAAGGGATCAGAATGTAGAAATATGCCACTGGCTATGACTTTGGGAAGAGAAGATATTAATCTTTAATTTGTGTGACTATAAAACAGGTGCTTCCCATTAGTTGTGTTTCCCATGTTAGTATATGCTTTATTACTTAACCAGTTGTATGGAGAAAGGCAACCTGTATGGTTAACATCACAGACACTTTAGCAGATGCCAGTGCCATTGTTTCAAATACAAACTGCCCCTTAAGGTAGAAGCCAGTCAACAGTTGTTTTAAACATGAGCAATTAGGACAGAATTAAAACACAGTTTATATATGTCATATTCATAACTGATGGAAGCTCCTTTGTAACTTTAGTTTCTAAGACAATCTATATACAACCTGAGTCAAGGTAGAACATATAGATAAGAAAAAATGGCTACTAATTAGAAACTTGCTTCTCATATAAGAATTCTCAAAGAATCTTTCCTGATTTCTTAGTCTACTGGAATAAAGCCAATCCTCACATTATCAGAAAAATGTAAAATAGGGATAGCTGTATATCCATTCTCTTGGCAACATGGTTTAAACTAGTGAAAATCATAAAGAGCCCATTTGTTCATCATGAAATTAGATAAAGGATGGAACCCACACACATAAGGATACACTGCGTAAACATACACTGCAGCCATTATAAATTATCATGTAGATCTATATGTACTTGACAGAAGAGGTCCATATTGTAAAGTGGAAAAGGTGGGGTGGCTGGGTGGCTCAGATGGTTAAGCATCCAACTTCAGCTCAGGTTGTGATCTCGTGGTTTGTGAGTTCAAGCCCCACATTAGGCCATTGGGCTCTGTGCTGACAGCTCAGAGCCTGAAGCCTACTTCAGATTCTGTGTCTCCCTCTCTCTCTGTCCCTTCCTTGCTCGTGCTCTCTCTGTCTCTGTCTCTCCCTCTCAAAAATAAATAAATATTGAAAAAAATTAAGGGGCGCCTGACTGGCTCAGTCCGTTAAGCGTCTGACTTTGGCTCAGATCATGATCTCACAGTTTGTGAGTTCGAGCCCCACCTCAGGCCTGCTTCAGATTCTGTGTCTCCCTCTCTCTCTGCCTCTCCCTTGTTCATTCTCTCTCTCACACAAAAGTAAATATTTTTTAAAAAGTGGAAAAGGCAAGTTACAAAAGAGTATATTATATTCTTATTTCTGAAAAAAATTGCAACTTTTTAAGTTTAGAAGAATATATACCAATAAAAACAGTTGTTATCTTTAAATGATTGGATCATGATTTTTGTTCTTTTTAATATTTTTCCAGGTCTGAATTTTTGGCATTGAGCATGATTAGATTGGCGAATTAGGGAAACAACCTATGTAGGTTAAAATTTTCAAGCTTCAGATCAAAAGCACATGTTGTTCTCAACTTAAAAAGCAATCTAGGATTCAATAATTTGAATTAATTTCATTGTTATTTTGCCACCACTAAGTACACTATAATGGAAAAAAAAAGAGACAGAAATCAGGTACCATTTTCCTGCTTAAATAAGAGCCATAGAATGTTCCCTCATCAGAAAGTAATGGCTTACAAGTCTGCTAGTTTTAGAGCACAAATGCATTTGTCTTTATACACTGTTGTTATTTATAAAAGTATTTCATGATTTTAGATTAAAAATTCTAAAAGTTATAGCCTTTTTAAAAAATGTTTATTTTTGAGAGTGAGACAGAGAGACAGAGAGACAGACTGTGAATAGGGGAGGGGCAAAGAAAGAAGGTGACACAGAATCTGAAGCAGGCTCCAGGCTCTGAGCTGTCAGCACAGAGCCTGACATGGGGATTGAACCCATAAATCGTGATATCATGACCTGAGCTGAAGTCAGATGCCTAACCAATTGAGCCACCAAGGTGCCCCTAAATGTTCTAGGCTTAAGAAGTACACCTAAACAGTGTGGAAGCAAGTTGGCGGAGAAGTAGGGAGCTCCGTGCATTTCGTTTGCACCCATCAGAGAAGGCCTGAAGTCATAGGACATGAGCAACAGGAGTTTGGGAAGAGAAAGAGACAGAGTACACTGGGAAGGAAATCTCACAAATGCCTGAGTGCGAACTGGGGAAGATAAAAGCGGGACGGGACCGCAGACACGGAGGGAGGGGAGTGAGCCCCACTCACGGACAGCCATGGTAAGTCGAGGGGAAAAGAAAGAGCAGCTCTTTCTATGAAACTGCTCATAGAATTGTCCCTGAAGAAGAGAAAATCCTCGGCTTGGAAGGAGAGTGTTTTTAGGTCTAGCTGGGGTGCTGACTTTGAACTGGGTGCCCCCAGTCTCAGAGGGCACCAGGAAAAACTGCTCTGCTGCACTCCAGGCACCATCCCCAGTGGCACAGACCCTGAGGGCCCGAGGCTGTGTTCCCCAGGCTTGACTCCCGGCAGCATTGAGGCATCGGATCCCAGGCTGTGCCACCGCTTTACCTCGGCGGATCTGAGGCTGTGCCACCCACTCCTCTCCCCCTCACTGCCACCCTGCCCCAGCTCAACCCCCAGCAGCAGGGAAGCAGCGACCTGCGGGACTATTTCCAGTGGTATCAATAAAGCATGTGGACTGGGACCTGGAAACGAGGCGGGATGTGGGGCATGCCCACAGCACAGGGAGATAGGACCCAAAGGAGTTATTTGCAACACTTGGTTCAAGAAGGGAGTGGGGCAACACCATTTTTCTCCCCACAACCACCAAGGCGGGGCTTCAGGGAGCAGCCTGAGGGACACAGTGGAGACAGTGGAGGCAAAGATCTTCCTACACCAAACCACGCCCATCCTCCTAAGAAAGCAGCTTTTTTTGTTTTTTAACCAGGGACCAGGGCAAGACCAACATGGATACACTACTGTGATTAATTCTAGATAATTTTTTCTATTCAGATATATTCTCCCTTTTCTCATTCGTAACCCTCCACTCTGCTGGATAGGGGATACTGGTCACTGGTTTGTTTAACAGTCACATTTAATCCATTCTGTAGATGTACATTCTACACCTCCACTGCTACCTTTTTACCTCTCTCTCTCTCTGGAGTAATCAGACTATATAGTTTCTCTGAGTAACATCTTCGTTTCTTTCTCCTCGCCTCTAAACACATTCTACGATTTCTCCCTCTGAATTAAGCTTCTTAGTCTCTCTGCCTGGTCATTTCATTTCCAATTTCGCTTCCTCCCAGCCCTGTCATTCCTCTCTTTGTATATGCTCTTCCATCATACACCTGGCTCTTTATTTGTAGCTGGGAATTCTGGATATATGCTTTTAGACTGTCTTTTGTCTTATGTATTTTATCTTTTTTTTTCTTCTTTTTTTCTTTTATATTAATTTTTATTTTTATTGTCTTCCTTCCTTCCTCTTTTTTGTTTCGTTTAGTTTTTTGTCCCGTCCTTTTATTCTTTTTTTTTTTTTCCCCTTTCGGTTTCTGTGTTTGTTGATTTGTCTGTGCATTTATGTATCTTTGTTCCCTGTGTGGTTGTCTGTCTGTTTTCCTTTCCATGGCTACCTCAAAAAACAAGCCAAAGTACACATGGTGGAGAGTCCCAAATACCACTATGAGTACGGAAATAAAATAACCAAAGTCTCACCAAGAGAAACCAAGAGACACCATTCAAAGAACACTTCCTGAACAGACAGGCCATGGACAGTCAAAGAGCCCTCTTTAATACAGCAGCACTCGCATGGGCAGAGTGAATAACAAGATTTTAAAATTAACAACAGATAGAAAGCTAACCAAAATCACGAAATGAAAGAATTCTCCTCCAAAGAAATTCAAGGAAGAAATGACAACTAAAGACTTTTTCTAAACAGATATAAGCAACATAACTGAACAAGAATTTAGAAGAATAGTCATAAAATTAATCGCTGGGCTTGAAAAAAGCATGCAAGACATCAGAGAAACTATTGCTACAAAGACTATGGAGCTTAAAAACAGTTGTGATGAATTAAAAAATGCTATAAATGAGATGCATAATAAAATGGAGGCGTCCAATGCAGGGATTGAGGAGGCAAAAAGAAGAATAAGTGATTTAGAAGACATAATTATAGAAAAAGAGGAAGCTGAGAAAAGGAGAGATAAAATGATCCAAGAACATGAAAGGAGAGTTCGAGAGCTCAGCAATACAATCAAACGGAAAAATATCCATATCATAGGAATTCCAGAAGGGGAAGTGAAAGGGAAAGATGCTGAAGGGGTCCTTGAACAATAGCAGAGAACTTCCCCAATCTGAGGAAGGAAATAGACATTAAAATCCAAGAGGCACAGAGAACCCCCCTCAGACGTAACTTGAATCAATCTTCTGCACGACATATCATAATGAAACTGGCAAAACATAAGGACAAAGAGAGATTTTGAAAGCAGCTAGGGAGAAAAGGGCCCTAACATACAAAGGGAAACCTATCAGAGTGGTGACAGACCTATCGAATGAAACTTGGCAGGCCAGAAAGGAATGGCAGGAGATCTTCCATGTGATGAACAGAAAAAATATGCAGCCAAGAATCTTCTACCCAGCAAGCCTGTCATTCAGGATAAAAGAAGATAAAAAAAATCTTTCCAAATCAACAAAAATTGAAAAAATTCATCACCACTAAACCAGCCCTACAAGATCCTGTGAGGACTCTCTGAGGGAAATGTTGCAAGGAATGCAAGGTACCAGAGACACCACCACAAGCATGAATCCACAAAGGACAGGATGACTCTAAACCCATATATTTCAATAATAACACTGAAAGTAAATGGCTGAATGCTCCAATCAAAAGACACAGGGTAGCAGAATGGATAAAAAAACAAAATCCATCTATTTGCTGTCTATAAGAAAATCATTTTAGACTGGAGGACACTTTCAGGTTGAAAGTAAGGGGATAGAAAAATACATATCATGTTAATAGAAGTCAAAAGCAAGCTAGAGTAGCTATACTTATATCAGACAAACTGTACTTTAAAGTAAAGACAGTAACAAGGGATTAAGAAGGGCATTATATAATAATTAAAGGGTCTATCCATCAGGAAGAGCTAAGAACTACGCACCAAGTATGGGAGCAACTAAATATATAAAACAATTAATCACAAACAGAAACACTCTAATGGATAAGAATGTGCTAATACCAGAGACTTTAATACTCCACTTACAGCAATGGATAGATCAACTAGACAGAAAATCAGTAAGAAACAATGGACTTGAATAACACATTGGACCAGATGGACTTGACAGATATACTTAGAATTCTACATCCTGAGGCCATGGAATTCACTTTCTTCTTAAGTGCACATGGCACATTCTCCAAGAGAGATTACATACTGGGTCATAAAGTAGCCCTCAATAAATATAAAAGAATTGAGATCATACCATGCACACTTTCAAATCATAATGCTATGAAACTTGAAATCAATCACAGGAAGAAGTCCGGAAAATCTCCAAAAACATGGAGGTTAAAGAACACCCATCTAAAAAATGAATGGGCCATTCAGGCAATTAGAGAAGCAATTAAAAACTATATGGAAACAAATGAAAATGAAAATACAACAATCCAAACGCTATGGGATGCGACAAAGGAAGTCTTAAGAGGAAAGTACATTGCACTCCAGGTCTATTTAAAAAAAATTGGAAAAAGCGCAAGTACAAAATCTAACAGCACGTCTAAAGGAACTAGAGGGAGAGCAACAAGAGCACCCCAAACCCAGTAGGAGAAGAGAAATAATTAAAATCAGGGCAGAAATAAACAATATAGAGACCAAAGAAACAGTTGAAGAGATCAATGAAACCAAGAGTTGGTTTTTTGAAAAAATAAATAAAATTGACAAACATCTAGCCAGGCTTCTCAAAAAGAAAAGAGAGAGCACTCAAGTACACAAAGTCATGAATGAAAATAGACTGATTACAACCAACCCCTCGGAAATACAGGCAATTATCAGGGAATAGTATGAAAAATTATATGCCAACAAATTAGACTACTTAGAAGAAATGGACAAATTCCTAAAGACACACTCACTACCAAAATTCACACCGGAAGAGATAGGAAATCTGAACGGACCCATAACTAGTGAAGAAATCGAATCAGTTATCAAAAATCTCCCAACAAATAAGAGCCCTGGGCCAGATGGCTTCCCTGGGGAATTCTACCAAACTTTTAAAACAACATTAATACCCAGTCTTCTCAAGCTATTCCAAAAAATGAAAATCGAAGGAAAATTTCCAGACACTTTTTATGAAGCCAGCATCACTCTGATTCCCAAGCCCGACAGAGATCCCGAAAAAAAAGAAAACTACAGGCCAATATCCTTGATGAATACAGATGCAAAAATCCTCAAAAAGATACTTGCAAATCCAATCCAATAGCACATAAAAAGAATTATCCACCATGATCAAGTGGGATTCATTCCTACGTTACAGGGCTGATTCAATATTTGCAAATCAATCAATATAATACATGACATTAACAAAAGAAAAGATAAAAATCATATAGTCCTGTTGATAGATGCAGAAAAAGCATTTGACAAGATACAGCAACCCTTTTTAATAAAGACCCTTGAGAGAATGTCGGGATAGAAGGAAATTACTTAAATATCATAAAAGCCATCTATGAGAAGCCCTCAGCTAACAATATCCTCAACGGGGAAAAACTGAGAGCTTTCTCCCGGAGATCAGGAACACGACAGGGATGTCCCCTCTCACCACTGTTGTTTAACATAGTGCTGGAAGTCCTAGCATCAGCCATCAGACAACAAAAGGAAATAAAAGGCATCAGAATTGGTAAAGAAGTCAAACTCTCACTTTTCACAGACAACATGATACTCTACATAGAAAACCCGACAGACTCCACCAGATGCCTACTAGAACTGATCCATGAGTTCAGCAATATTGCAGGGTACAAAATCAACATACAGCATTTTTAGACACCAATAATGAAGCAACAGAAAGAGAAATCAAGAAACTGATCCCCTTCACAATTGCACAAAAACATAAAATACCTAGGAATAAACCTAACCAAAGATACAGGAGATCTGTATGATGAAAATTTTTAGAAAACTTATGAAGGAACTTGAAGAAGACACACAAAAAAAGGGACAACATGCCATGCTCAAGGATTTGAAGAATAAATATAGTTAAAATGTCATTGCTACCCAAAGCAATCTACACATGCAATGAATCCCAATCAAAATTGTACCAGCATTCTTCTCAAAACTAGAAGAAACAATCCTAGAATTTGTATGGAGCCACAAAAGACCCTGCAGAGCCACAGTAATATTGAAGAAGAAAACCAAAACAGGAAGCATCACCATCCCAGACTTTAGCCTCTACTACAAAGCTTTCATCATTAAGAGAGCATGGTATTGGCACAAAAACAGACACACAGACCAATGGAATAAAATAGACAACTCTGAATTGGACCCACAAATGTATGGCCAACTAATCTTTGACAATGCAGGAAAGAGTATCCAATGGAAAAAAGTCAGCCTCTTTAACAGATGGTGCCAGGAGAACTGGACAACATGCAGAAGAATGAAACTAGATCATTTTCTCACACCATACACAAAAATAAACTGAAATAGGATAAAGGACCTGAATGTGAGACAGGAAACCATCAAAACCCTAGAAGAGAAAGTATGAAACAACCTCCTTGACCTCCACCACAGCAAATTCTTACTTGACACATCCCCAAAGGCAAGGAAATCAAGAGCAAAAATGAACTATTGGGACCTCATCAAGATAAAATCTTCTGCATGGCAAAGGAAGCAATCAAGAAAACTAATAGGCAAGCAACGGAATGGGAAGAGATAGTTGCAAATGACATATCAGATAAAGGGCTAGTATCCAAAATCTATAAGGATCTCACCAAACTCCACACCTGAAAAACAAACAATCCAGTGAAGAAATGGGCAGAAGACATGAACAGACACTTCTCCAAAGAGGACAGACAGATGGCCAACAGACACATGAAACGATACTCAGCGTACCTCACTATCAGGGAAATACAAATCAAAACCACACTGAGATACCAACTACAGCCAGTCAGAGTGGCTAAAATGAACAAATCAGGAGACACTAGATGCTGGTGAGGATGTGGAGAAATGGGCACCCTCCTACACTGTTGGTGGGGATGTAAACTGGTGCAACCCCTCTGGAAAACAGTATGGAGTTTCCCCAAAAATTAACACTATAACTCCCCTAGGACCCAGCAGTAGCACTGCTAGTAATTTATCCAAGGAATATAGGAGTGCTGATGCATAGGGGCACATGGATCCCAATGTTCAGAGCAGCACTCTCCACAATAGCCAAAACATGGAAAGAACCTGTGTCCGTCAACTGACAAATGGATCAAGAAGTAGTGGTATATGTATACAATGGAATAGTACATGACAATGAGAAAGGATGAAATCTGGCCATGTGTAGCAACATGGATGGACCTTGAGGGTGTTATGCTGAGCGAAATAAGTCAGGCAGAGAAGGACAGATATCATATATTTGCACGTATAGGTGGATTAGGAGGAAGTTAATGGAGGACCATGCTGGAGAAGAAGGGGAGAAATAGTTTGGGAGAGGGAGGGGGGCAAACCATGAGAGACTCTTCAATGCTGAGAAAAACTGAGGAATGATAGGGTGGGGGTTAGGGGAAGGGGAGTGATGGGCATGGAGGAGGGCACTTGTGGGGATATGTACTGGGTGTTATATGGAAACCAACTTGACAATAAACTATTGAAGAAAAAAAAGAAGTAAACCTAAACATTGTCTTTCTCCAAAAGGATGAGTAAAAATTTAGAAAGTTTGTATGGTGTGATAGCATCTATAGAGTTTTACTTCAATGGGAAAATCAAATGGACTTAAAAATAGTTTTGTAGCAACATGTGACCTATAAATAAAAAATTAAAATAAGTATTTTGATGGTAAACAATATTGAACAATTTTCAACAAGACATGCATGCTAGGTTAGTCTTTCTGGTTAATGTGTGGGGCTAGAGGGGGAGTCTTGGCACAAAGCATACTCATTTGTACTGATGCAAGATATAATGATGGAATAAAGTTAACCTAACTGTTATGTAGTCTTTGAACTTATTAATGTATATTACTAGACACAGTTTTTCTTTTTCTTTTTTTTGGGCCATTCATAAAAAATTCTTTTTCTATTTTATTTTATTTTTTATTTTTTAAATAATTTATTGGCAAGTTAGTTTTCATATAACACCCAGTGCTCATCCCCACAAGTGCCCTCCTCCATGCCCATCACCCCTCCTCCCCCCCACACCCATCAGTCCTCAGTTTGTTCTCAGCATTCAAGAGTCTCTCATGGTTTGCCTCCCTCCCTCTCCCAAACTATTTCCCCCCTTCTTCTCCCCCACGGTCCTCCATTAAGTTCCTCCTAATCCTCCTATACGTGCAAACANTCCCTCTCCCAAACTATTTCCCCCCTTCTTCTCCCCCATGGTCCTCCGTTAAGTTCCTCCTAATCCTCCTATACGTGCAAACATATGGTATTTGTCCTTCTCTGCCTGACTTATATCGCTCAGCATAACACCCTCAAGGTCCATCCATGTTGCTACACATGGCCAGATTTCATTCTTTCTCATTGCCATGTAGTATTCCATTTTATAGATAAACCACATCTTCTTGATCCATTCGTTCACTGATGAACACTTAGGCTCTTTCCATGTTTTGGCTATGGGCCATCATCACATTTATGTATTTGCAAAATAAATTTTTCTAAACATCAGTTACCTCAGCTGCAAAATCATGATAATAATAATACCTACATTATAGTGTATTAACATAACTAAATGGGATAATCTAGTATTTGGCCGATATTAATCTTTTGAAAAACATGAAACACGAATATACACACATACCTGGATCAGTCAACAGTCTTCAAATGGGAAGTGGTTTCTATCTCTAATGGTTATCTACACTTTTCCATTGCAGACAGAGAGGAATTCAATCCTTGTTCTGTCCCTTAATAGCTCTGTTTTCCTAAACTTATTTCCCCCTTGTGAACATGAAAATAATATTTAAGGACTAGCCAAAAGGATAGGTACTGACTGATGAATGGATAAAGAAGATGTGGTGTGTGTGTGTGTGTGTGTATACGTGTGTGTGTATGAATATTATTCGGCCATCAAAAAGAATGAAATCTTGCCATTTGCAATGATGTGGATGGAGCCAGAATGTATTATGGTAAGTGAAATACATGAATCAGAGAAAGAAAAATACTTTTCATTCCTATGTGGAATATAACTAACAAAACATATGAACATATGGGAAGCAGGGGGAAGAGTAGAGTAGGAAACAAAGCACAAGAGACTCTTAATGATAGAGAACCAACTGGGTTGATAGGTGGGAGATGGGCTAGATAAGTGATGGGTGCTAAGTAGGGCACTTGTTGGGATGAGCACTGGGTATTATATGTAAATGTTAAATCACTGAATTTTACTCCTGAAACTAATATTTCGCTGTATGTTAACTAAAATTTAAATTAGAAAATGATAAAGAACTAGAAAAAAATAGTTACAAGGACTAAATGAGGCAGTAATGTAAAAGGACCAGAATGGAAACTGATATAGACTAAATCTATATTTGATATTTAGTCACATTAAAAATATTTCAGCATCGGAGAGAGGGCAAGATGGCGGAGAAGTAAGGAGCTCCGTACTTGCACTCGCGCCCATACATCACACAGAAAAGATCTGAAGCCATTGGAAACCTTACAAAACCTGAGAGATTGGGAGAAAAAAGACGCAGAATCC